>NC_047165.1:9783178-9923178 GCF_009819705.1 Hippoglossus hippoglossus
CGACAGCAAACTTCAAACTTGGGTGCCACTTCCAACTCGGTGCTTCTGTCATTTTACCTTTGTTGCTTTTTTGCTTTGTAACTGCGTCTATTCAAGAGACAGTTGGTGGTGTACTATTTATAAAACATTGTCATTGTTCCTGTCCATCACTGCCATAATAATGAAATCCAATACAATCCCTTTGCCTGTCATCAGCTGTGTGTGACTTTATTTGGAAATTATCCCAGACACTCTGTTTTTTTTGGTGAGAACATCGGGTGATAGTTTGTGTGGTGAGCGATGTCATACCTTCTCACTGATTTATGCACTCACAATCATCTGATATTCCTTTGTCATCTTTTGCAAACCTTGTTAAGTACACTAGGCTTTTTTCTGCTTTTATTTAAATACTGCTGCACCCTTTCTGTCATGCACACAAGGACAAACTATAGCTCTAATGTTTTGTTTTGTGTCGGTCATCTGGGTTTGTGACCTTTACCTGGGAAGTTTTCGTGAAGTTGGCTCCTTAAGGAACCTGTAAACGTGGCCGACCAAGCAGAATTTAGTTTTTGTTTATTCTGTACTAACAGACAACCGGGGCACACAATGTTCACAATAATGCCAAACTATCCTTGTCCAGAAGAGGTGTGACTTAGTTGCACACATGCACTCTTGGTTTTTCCATGTACCGGGCACTGACTGAGCCCACAGGAAGTCTTGGAGGTCCTTATGTGTATGTATAAGTTTTCAATAAAGTCTTTGAACTCCACAGATGCATGTTTTATTAATGTGATATTATAGTTTCACAACAAAAACGGCTCATTTACTAGTTTGCTTAATGTTCACCATTAGAAGTCTGGGATCAGTAGTTAACTGAGTGCTAATCAAAGTAATTAATAGTCTAGTTTTCAGTTACATCCAATATCTTATCTGACCTGTTAAGGTAACTTACTTAATGGAAAAAGTTATTAAAGACTCCAGAAACATCTTCAGAAATTTTTCAGAGGTCCTGCAGTCTATTTAAAGACCAGTCGACCTATAATTAGACTGCACAGTGGGGTTTTTTTAGTGTCACTAACAGCAGTCTCATCTTAAGTCTTTAATCTCCTGCATCTTTGCTCACTAGAAATGAAGCCGTTTCTGTCAAATCATCTCGACCTCAGTCATATTTCAGCAGTGAGTCTCCATTTCCATGTCCTAGAGTGAAGTTGAAGTCCTTGACGGGAGGGTTCTGCGTCTGAGTTAGTGATTCAAGTTTTATTTTGGAAAGGATGATGCATACTTCCACTGCAAACTCGTTTTTCACTTAGGACTGTTTGGTTTGATGAGAGTACCTGAACTCCAGGGTCTTGTTATGAATACCTGAGATGTGTTGGCTTTAAGAGGAAATGAATAAAAGGCAAATGAAACCAAATAGACACTTTCTTACAAAGCATTAATATAGGAATTAAATTCTACAAAGATATGAGAAGTAAATGAAAGGACAAGGTTAATTTATACATTTAAATAACAAAACCATTGAAAACCAGCTGAGATGAAATGCCTTTATTTATTACACATCAATGCTCTGCTGTTCTCTACAGTCACTAATATGCTCATGCATGCCCCATTGCTTTGTTCACATACTGAGTTAAAGGGAATGACATAGATGACAAGATCCACTTATTGCTGACATGAAAAGAAGAGTTGAAATCAGTCAATGAATGATGCACCTTCATCACAGCAAAAAACAAATTGCATCAAATTGCAGTGGCATACAGTCATTTATATTTTATATCAACAGGACTGACTTATTTCAAATATTAAACATCTTGTGTTCTCCTTTGCAGAAACATATTACTCTAGATTATATTATATTCAAAGTGTAGCTCAGAATTACAGTACTTTTTGATCTTGCATTTGTGTGTAAGTAAGATAAATTCACTTTGCATTGTTCACATTCATAATCATGTTTGTGTGGTGAGTCAAACAATTTGAATAGATTACAAAGTGACGTAGGAGTTTAAAGTCGGATCTGCTGCAGACGGAAGAATCGTGCGCTCTCTGTTTTTCATTTTCAAGAAGAATTACAGCAGCAGCAGTTTTCTTCTCTTTGCTCCGTTCAGGCCTTGCAGTTGCATCTCCATTAGTTTAACCATTCCCTAGTTTCAGCTTCAATTTCCCTGATATTTGCATTTTATTTTAACCCCTTTTTTAAATTAAACGCTCCTCTTACTTCTGCGAATTATTCTCCATTTTGTCAGTCTGTTCTGACTTCGGAACCTGGCTCCTTTCTTTCCCAGGCATCTCATTGATTTCTTCGCTAGTTGTCTTTACATTTGGCAAAACAATTCGGTCTGTTTCAGTTTTATCTTCACTGTTTCTCTCGTCCTTTACTTCAGCTAAGCTGCTTTTGTCAGATGTGCTTTTTGCTACTTGTTCTTCTTTTTCTTTCTCACTTTCAGATTTATCGATTTCCTTCCGCTCAGTACGGCTGTTTTCCTTTTCCTCTCTCCTGAGTGTTGTGCTTGAAGTTGCTTGAGCCTTTTCTGAAAGCTCCTCTGTCTCTAGGGAGGCAGTGCTCTTTATCTCTGTTGTAAAATCACTGCTTTTCTTATCCTGCACTTCAACAGCACTGCTCAGCTCAGTTTTGCCTGATTCTTTGGTCAAGACCTCATCAACTGGCTGCCTCACTTGAATTGAGATAAGATTATCTTTAAGTGCATCTTGTTTTTCATTATTCACGAGTTCCTCCTCCACAGAGACCTCCGATTTTGAGTCTTTCCGAACTGTTGCCTTTGTCACTGGATCTTTTTCTTCTTTAGTGTTTTCAGCTACTTTTTTCTGTTGCTCATTTTCTTCTTCATCACGACTCTCACTTAATATAACTTTGCTTTGAGTGTTTTGGTCTCTGCCACTCACACCTTCTCTGTCAGCTTCTTCAGTTTCCTCTGACTCCTCTCTTCTATCTGGACCCTTCTCACCATCCTCCACCTCTCCAGGACTCCCTCGATCCCCGTCATCCCCTCCGTTCACTGAGTTTCCTTCTGACGGATTCTGCTGACTGTCAGACACCTGCTCACTTTCTTCCTCTCGACTGTCTTTATTATCCTCCTCCTCCTCCTCACTGCCCCCTCTATCCCTTTTGGCACGCTCCCACTCATCTTTCCACGCTTCTGTCTCCTCTGATCCCGTGTCCTCAAATTCTGACATCTCAATTTCCCTGGTGGTCTCCGTTATGATCTCCTCCACAAACTTGTACTGGGGCTCCGCTCGTCTGTGCGGGCCCCCTGGCCGGCTGAGGCAGGGGAGGGTGTAGACGGGGGACTGGTGGTAGATGTAGGGCAAGGAGACGTGGGTGTCTGACAGAGTGGATAGTCGAGCTTCCTCGCTACAGAGAAGTTTCCTGCAAGACAGAAGGGACAGATTTTATCTGTGCTAACTGATGTAGAAGACATTTTAAAAAGACTTGAGGGAAAGAACAACACTGAAGCATTAAAAAAGGTGATTGATGGTAACATTAATCAATTTATTGTGTAAACTAAGGAGGTGTAGAATTGACCATTACAATCATGATTGTGTCAGAATGGGGTTTTAGTTCCCAGTAGATAAACACATAGTACAAGGAATTTGTTGTGGTGTGTCAGTGCAAGCACTAAAACACAATGCACATTTTGAAAAAAAAATAGTATATATAGTATTTCTACTTTATTGTATATAGTATTTCCTTTTTTTTTGCATTCTTATTTCCCCTTGCACGGCTACTTTTTTGTGCTGCTGTGTCCTTTGTGGATTCCCTCTGTGGAGGATCAATACAAATTCATCTTATTTAAAATGCTAATCTTATTCTTAACACCCCCAAAAGGTTGCCTTGGTTATAATGATCTCTAATAATACAGAGCACTGTTTTCCATATCTCACCTGTAAGACAGTATCTCCACGTCCAACGCCATCTTCACATTTAACAGATCCTGATACTCCCTCAGGTAACCAGACATGTCAAATTTACAGTCTATCAGCTCGTTTTCAAGTTCTTTGATTGTCGTCTGTAGCAAGAGAGGAGAGAAGGTTTGTCACTGGATACCATTGGCACATACTGGGAAGAGGCTTTATGATTTAAAGAAACTTTTACCTGATAGTGGATGATTTCCTCCTCGTGTCGATCCTCGACCTCACGCAGCTGCTTCTCCAGCGCGTCCCTGGTGCCTTTGGCGCAGTCCAGCTCGGTGCTTCTGGCCTGCAGCCGCCTCCTGTACTCCTGCACCTCCTGCTGGGTCGCTTTTAAAGCTTCTCTCTTGGCCTCGGCCGCCTCTGTTAATCTTGCAAACTGGGATCTGAAAGTTTCTCCAACCTGCCAGACTTCGGACACAGCATGACCTTCCAGCTGCGCTCTGACGTCCCGGAGTGCCGCAGTGACGCCAGGTGCGCCAAATCCGTGCGCCTCCACATTCTCCTGCAGATCCTGGATTTGTCCAAACATCTCCGACACCTCGGCCTCATGGTTTCCCTTCAGGAGGTGAAGCTCATCCACGAGGGACTGAGCTTTCTTGTCCAGCAGCAGTTTAACCCGATACGCGTCATCTATGTCCTTCTTCAGGGCCACGATGTTGCTCTGCGCATCTGATCTGCTGCGCGCCTCCTGTTCGTGTTGTCTCCTCACGCTGGACACCTCCTCCTCTAAATCCTGATGCTCGATTTCAATCCGGTGCTTCTGCTGAGTGATGTCCTGAACCACGCGTCTCAGCCTCCCCAGCTCCGGTCCGTACTCCTCCTCCAGGCAGGATGCGGGCTTCGCCTTCCCTCGGAGCTCCTGGATTTCCCGCTCCAGCAGATGATTCTGCTGCTCCAGCTGGTGCACCGTCCCGATGAAGCCCGCGAGGCGATCGTTCAAACCGTGCATCAGCTCCTTCTCGTTACACGGTCCAGATAACGGGCTCGTCAAAGTGCTGCGCGTCCCCTTGATCACGACAGCGGCAGGATCGAATCCCGGCCATCTGGGTTGGATCCTGCTCGGTAAAGCTGCTCTGTTATCCATGCTGCGGTGGCTCGTGCTGACGCTGTGGGTGCCCAGATGTGCAGAGACGCTCCACGCGCGCTTTTATAACCGTGGCCATGTGCTCGGTGCGGACCGGAACTGTCCACGGTGCTGAAAAGGTGAAGCGTCAGCTGATGCCTTAATGAGCCCGAGTCTACATTTTTTTGGCACAGAGCAGTGACGTGGATCAACTGACTGTACATGTCTTCTTCAAACACATATACACACGCTGTGTATAATAATATCAGTAATAATGAGATGCAGATATTAATCCCAGAAGAAATTATTGTGCCAGTTTGCCCCAAGATTACAATATCAAATAGCCCATATAATAGAATAGAGCAAACAAGCCTAAATATATAAGCTGTTGAAATTGAAGTGCAGTTACTTCTCATACCTGTTTTAGATTCCACTACATCTTCAAGAAGTTTGCTGTGTATCCTTACATTTTATATTTGTTTACAATATATTTTTGCTTAGTCACATTTTAAATGTACTGCTACACTTGTTTATCTACTTTGAGCAAAGGATCTGCATACAACCCACGGACATGCTGTCCACTTCTGTATAGTCACAGCAATATATTCTCTAGAAGGTATTTTTACATTGTAGTATTTCTACTTTCTCTTAACATCCATAATGTCAACATATTCACTGTAATTCTTCTATCATACCTGTCATACATTAGATAACCCTAATATGCCCATAAACGTAAACACAGGCTCATATTAATGTGAATTACTTTTTTGTTTTTTAAAACTTTTTCACTCAATCATCAGTCAATTCTTCTTTAAACACATAAAATCATCTTTAATCAAAATACCAAATTCAACACTCATGTTATGTGGTCTCATATGTGATCTTTGACATGTCTGTAGTCATAATAGTCCAAAAGGAATCCTGTTTGACTGATGTTTCAGTTTTGAGCAATTTTCCAGTCTTATCAGCGACTCAAAGTACTTTACAATACAAAATCGTATGCAACCATTTGCATACCTTTCACAAACTGTCAGCACAGCCGTCAGGAACAATTTGGGGTTGAGTATCTTTCCCAGTGCAGACTGGAGGAGCCGGGGATCAAAATACCAACATTCCTGTTTGTGAGAAAGCTTCTCTAACTCCTGAGCTGCCCTGGGAGTGTCATGTGGTGTATATATGAAATAACACACAAAATGTAATATATTAAGTTTTCCTCTTGTATTTAATATACAAACTATAGTGACTTTAGCGTTTAATCGCAATGGTCAGTCCGTCGCCCACAGTGAGCATGCTCAGCTCAATCCTCTCGTCGTGATGCAGCTTCTTATTGAGAGCATCCAGAGCCTGGGAGGTGAGGTCCTCAGGGGCAGGATTCACCACCTTCCCGCTCCACAGCACCTTCACACACAATAACAACAGAGATGTTTCATTCAGTTCTCAGTGACGATGTGTCGTACCGCACCGTGTGCTCTCTGACAGAAGCTTGTGTACTTACGTTGTCAATCGCAATGATGCCCCCCTGTCGTATGAGCTCGAGGGATTTCTCGTAGTATCTGTCGTAGTTCAATTTATCAGCATCGATGAACACGAAGTCATATGTTCCCGCTTCCCCGGCTGCTATCAGTTCATCTGATCAAACAAACATCAAAGTCAAGTTGAAAAGAAGTTCCACTTTTATTAGAATTCATGACTGAGATGCATAAAAGCACTTACTCAGAGTCTTCAAGGCTATTTCATATCGTACATCAATCTTACTCTCCACTTCAGCCTAGAGAGAAGGTTAGAATGTGTGAGTTGAGAGTTTGTTGTGGGCTGTTTAAGCTTCTAATTGTTTTTTAAAGAGCATGTTAAGGAAGGTTGAAACAGGTATCGATTTTCCTGCTTGGCTTCGACATCTTTATGTGACCCAGTTTCCTGAGTAGACGCCTTTTCCCTCTACAGCCTGCAGCATTTTGAGAAGATGCACCGACAGAGGGTGGACGTGCAGTTTGCTGTCTGCTGCACAATTTCCCCTCTGACAGGCAACAATCAGTCGCACTTTACTTGCAAAATGTCAAATACAAGTGTTGCACTAGAGCCAGGAATTGGACGTTGTGTACTTAAGTAGCCTAACCTGTCCTGAAGAGCGAAGATTCAAGTTTTCATGATCCAATACTCATGATCTTGTGTGAGTAACTTGAAGCCATGCTGTTTGGAAAGACGTTTTCTCACCTCTTTAAAAAATGGTTTAGCAATGTCCACAAAGGTGTCTTCTATTTCACAGGCGACCACGTGTCCGTTCTCCGGCATGGCCAACGCCATGCTCAGTGTGTTGTATCCTGTGTACATCCCTGCAGAATGAAAACAATGTAAACTGGATCATCTTAGAAATATATTTGTCGTACTTTCAACAGGATGAAAAGACAGGAGAGTGTATAGGAGCAAAGACTCAATGTCTAATGTTTATATATGAATACAGCTAAAGTCATGGCAATGAAACACTATCTGTCAAAACCAACATGGTTTGAATTTCACTGATTTAATTACAAGCAGTTTCAGGTTGTGTAATTCCAAAAGCTATGACGTAATTTTCACTATATGAATTTCTATCGATCAGTTAAGGTAAATGACTCCCATCAGTAATCAACTGAGTCTGAATGGTACAGATCAGATCTCTGTCCTGTCAGGTTATGTTCGGTCAAATATAATCAGATAAATGACTTTCAGGGCAAAACATATTTCTGCCATAAAACCAGTAACTACGTCACTAACTGTTTGGTAGTAGTTACAGTTTATAATTATGCATTCAGTTGCCTTGAACCAGTTAAAATACTCACTTTTAACTTCGTGTTACCTTCATGTGCTCACAAAGTCATTGCATTTGTTCTTGTACTGTGTCTATTTATGTTCTCTTTACTCAATCTCACCTATTTCAATGGCTTTAGTTGCGTTGATCAGTTTAATGAGATTTGCCATAAACTGGGCTTGTTCACTGGCGACCATCATAATACTCCATGGGTCTTCAAGGGTTCTCTAAAAGGAAAATATCAAACAATTTCATCTATATCATTATAATGAGTTTGATGACTATAGGGATAAACAACATATTTATTTCCACTGGAGGCGAGGCCTTATGAGACCTCTGCATAGTGTTCTCTTACACTCTGCAGCCCTCTAGTGATCAACATTTGTACTGCTCAATTCCTGAACTGCAATTGTGTTAAATTGTGTATTTTGTATATTTGTGGCCTAAATAACCTTCTGATTATCGGTATTTGGTTTGATTTTGGTTCCTGTCCTGTAAAGGTGATCAATTCCATCCTGATAGGAATTGATTAAGAATCTAAAGTCGCACTCCACCAAGGCCCGACAATCCCCTTATGAAAATGCATTAACAATCACTAGATCTGGATTCATAATTATCAGTCCCCTAAACTTGTCAGATTTTTTTTAATGAAGAACCATGAACTATTCTCTGAAAGTGTTGAAAAACGCCTCATCTTGTAATAACTCTTAAAGAAAGTGAAAAGAAATTCTCTGATCCAGATCCACAACAGAATGTAAGGTCAGGCCTCACCCCTTCACAACATTCATGGAAATCTGTCCAGTGGTTTGTGCGTAATCCTTCTAACTAACAAACACACAGAGGAAAACAAAACCTCGTTGCTGGAGGTGGAAAGTTTGGCTGACACGACCAGATGCCATAAACAACACAGGGATGATAAATAACTCATTAACAATGAACAGTGTGAAGAAATCAGTGATTGATTTATCATCACCACATGGGATGAGTGGAGGATTTCTCCCTGGTGTCTGTGGCTGACTTACCAGTTTGAGCTTGGTGAGGACCGGGTGCTCCCTCAGTGAGTTGTTCACCACGTATTGCAGCACAGGGTCATCCTTCCCTTCGCTGTGGCTCTTCCCAACAAAGGCCGACTGTCCCACGCCTGAGCAACGACAAACACAACAGCAGCTCCTGTCAATCAAACAGATCTCTGCTAAAAACCAGGTTACCCATCCTCCCCTCGGTCATCTCGTACCTGTTAGTACAACAGCAAGTCCAACACAAAACAGCATCTTAATGTCTGCAGCCATTATGTTCTGGTTCTGATGTTCTCGTTAAACAGCTTTCATTTGAATGCACTGAATCTCCCGTGTCAGTCCTTTTAACTGCGCCACCTGTGTTTGTTCTGCTTAACCTTTGAGATGAAGGTTCCACTTATTGATTTTTGAGTTACAATACGATACATTGCATAAGTAGGGAAACTTCTATTAGGCTGATACATTTTGGACAAACGTGTCTCAAGATATTTAGCTTTAAAAGCATTTTAACAAGCAACCAGGAAAGTTATAGACTCAGTGTATGACTTTTTAAAAAGTTAAATACGTAAGATTAGATTCCTGAATATAAAGTTCCATGACAAACGCCCCAGCACTGACCCCGTTATGTTGTAATCCAAACAAACAAACTTTGTCCTGTTTTATCTGAGTTTCTTCGGGCCATCCTCCAGAATTTACACGATTACTCAAGGCTGTATATCACTGTGACTCATATGTGAAAACTGTTTGTTTCTCTATTTTTACAAGAAAACGCTGTCCTCGTTGTAAAGTCCATCACATCAAATGGCACATGGAGCCCTGGTTTGTTCTAGATGTGTATTAGAATGAATAAAATCAATTGAAATCAGTAATAGAAAGAAGAAATCCACAATTGTATTTAAGTGACTTTTCTATCCGTGACAATTCTACTCACGAGAAAAGAAAGAATCCAACATAAATTCCAATTTATCAGCTCTTTCTGACGAGGTGCACATCACGATGAAACGACTCAAATAAATCTGGGATCCAAACACAAATTTGTTGACTTTTGTTTCTGTTATTACTATATATATTCATTTTTTTAAAGAGTACATTTTACATAGTTTGACACTTATCCTAACATACTGAGGTTATGGCACATTACTAATAAACTGTATCCTACACAATGTTGCCCCTCAGTGGTAGAAAGGTGGAATTGCTTTTTCATGCGTTTTGTGGAATAGTAGTGAGATGATGTTCTTTAATTGTAGTAAATTAACAGTGTTTTTGTTCAGTCATTTTCTGAAATCCATTTTTAAAATTCAAGTTTGTTTACTCTTAAAGGGAAACAGACTTGTGGACTTTCAACGGCAAAAAGAAAGTCATCAACTTAAAAATCCTCAGTTATTGTTGGTGAATGTATAAAAATCTCTGGATTTTTTTATTTTGCTCAAATATAAAAATTCAGGTTGCACCATAAGTCAATGATATTCATTTTCTGGGTTTATATGCATCACTCTCAGCCTCTAAAACTTCAGCCCCAATTCTGCAGCACATTCACTGACCAAACTCTCTTGGGTCACCGGAATCTATAATTAAACCCCCACAGTTTGATGCCAAACACAGGAGGCCTTTGAGGGGGAGCTGAGTAAGTCAGCAGTACTGGTCTGAATCTCTCTTTCCACCATCTGGACCAGTAGTAAATACAGGTGGGCAAACAACTCGAGCCGTTACCTGCAGCCAAGGAACAAGAATGTTCAAATGAAGAAGAAGCTTTAAGCAGAGGCAATGTAACTTTTCAAAAGTGGAAATAACTCATTGAATTTCACATTAGGATTCTGAGGTCAACTTTTTAAACTTAAAAAGAAAAGCTGTACCAACTTAACTCCTTTTTTAATCTTTTACCAGATAATTTATATTTCATAATTATAAATCCTTCTAATTTGGGGTTTGACCTACTAAGAATTCCAAACAATCAACTGGACCAACTTTAAGCAACTTCTGTTCCATATGTACTGAGTTTCCCCCGCAGATTTCAAAGCTTCATATTATAAAGCATTTTTCTAGTCTTATTAATCACTCAAACACTTTTACACTACAAGTCACATTCAGTTGTTTTTCATCAGTCATTAAACAGTAACTGCGGAGTGGCAGATTACTGTTCCGAACGGAAACAATACAAAATGTAATTGTACAGCCGTTATGACTAAAGTGCATCGTCCCGTGGTCATGGAATCAAAGGTTGGGGCTGCTCATGATAAGTTAAGCACCTAAACACAATCTTCTTCGAGCTCACTCACATTTCCATCCTTCCATTCAATCAGAGCAAAAGTGGAATTGTGAAAGAAAAACCTGTCAAACTGCTGTGATTTCCTGTGTGAGACAATGACACCGCTCCTAGACGCACAATTTACATATCAGAAAAGATTGTGACTGGAAATTTGACGGTTTCTAAACACAGAGTTGATCAAACTTGCAGATCTATCTCAGGTTTAGCACAGCATCACTGTATATGGGGTCAAAAGTGCATTTAAATACTCTTTAAATAGGAGATTCACCGTACGGCACATGTCAGCCATTGCTACCTGTCTTGTAATAATGGTTTTAGTGAGGAAGCTCTGTCTACGTCAGCCGTCTCTGAGCTGTATAATGCTGCCGTTTGCACCCGCGTAACATTTAAACCGCAGAACTCTTCCACTTAATGAGAAGTCAGACAATCCACACTTTTTTTCAGATGTGACAGTCGCCTGCTAGAGGTGGAGAAGGTGAGGTTGTTTCTGAGATCCTTAAAAATCTTTGTTCTCCCTTAGTCTCTCTTCCTTCTTCATTTCATCTCCTCCATCAGTTTGTTGAATTCTAGTCTTGATGATGTTTTTGTCCCTAAAATCCTGCAGCTGATGTGTTTAAAAGGCCGTAGAATGTCTAGATTGACTAGAAGCGATGGAGTCCTACATAAACACACAATTGTGAACCAGATTAGGAAATAGAAGCCGAATTAGAGTCTGATGACAGTTGTTGGGTTGTTTCGGCAAAAATCGGATGAATCACACTTTTTTTTCTAACTTCAACTTTGACCTTTGTTGTTGCACATTTAGACTCAGTATTTTAAACTCAGTTTTCATGCAGTACTCAAGTCTTGTTATTTCTTATGAAAGAATTACTCAAGTAAATGTACAAATAAATAGACAAAAATGTACTCAAGTAAAAGTAAAAGTATCACATTAACTTCTCTACTTGAGTAAAAGTAAGTAAGTAGTTGCTTTTACATACATTTAAAGTATTAAGACTAAAAGTAGGCTACCTATTTCCAAAGCAAACTTCTACTACATCATTGGGGCTAAGTGTTGGTGGCAGCCTCTTCTGAATCCAGCAGTGAAATGTTACCTGCACGCTCTGATTGGATCAGTGGATCACTTCACCTCTTTTTATTGATTATTTTTAAAACTAAAAAAACAATATGAATATGTAACAAAATGTATTTAAGTGGAGTAACAAAGAAAATGTATGTGACTGAGTTTGTTTTTTAGACGGGAAAAATCATCATTTTATCCCAATCATTTTTGGGATAAAATACTTCAAATATTACAAATGTAAATGTAACTTCTTTGTGTCGTTGCAGGTGGAAGTACAACATAAAGGTGTATTTTTCTCAGATAACTGATAGATGCTCATTTGAATTGACAAACCCAGACAGATCAAGGACTGTGGATTTTGGTCTCCCTCTCTAACAGAGTGTTTGTGGTTCACAGTCAGTAAAGAGAGGAGGAGTGATTACAGTAACTCTGACATACGATCATGGGAGGATTGTATTAAAGCATTTTAGATTTAAAACTTAAACACTTTACATTTTCTTTGAGCTGTGCTGTGGGGCTAGCGAAGTTTAATGAGCAATGTTTGCAGAGCAGGACTGGGAGAGTGTCTTCATGAGCCACACTTCAGATCGTCTCCTCTTGCAACTTCAAAAAAAAAAAAAAAAACACAGGAACACAGAAGACGGTAGCCAGCAATGTTCAAAAAGGGAATTTTGGGGATGTGAGTGGGATGTGAGGCCTCTCCAAGGACAAGAGCTTCCTGTGTGTGCTCCCTAATTAAGAATGCACGGATACAAACAAAAACACGCCACCAACAAGAACCCATCAATTAAATGAGCCCTGACACCGACTGTCTCTAAAAAAAATGTTTGAGCTCGTGATGAGGAAAAGTGAGCACACGGCTCTGCTAAGGTCCTCTCAGTGCAAATGAGACACCATGTTTTTCCACCACCACCCCCCTCTCTCTCTCTCTCTCTCTCTCTCTCTCTCTCTCTCTCTCTCTCCTCTCTCGCTGCTCCGGGCCTCTGCTTATGTGACGCTAATTGTTTCTGCTACTCGTGCCAAGTACCTACTCTTCCCCAGCACATTCTACAGACAGGCCCCTGGTCCCTCAGCTGCTTTTTGTGTCTGTTTAAGGAATGAAAAAATGTGTGCTGCCATCTGCGGCGAGCGCACCACTGTTCCTCCTCCCGGCCGTGACTGTCAGAGTGCCACAATGATACACACTCACACACTCTCTCAGAGGTAGAGGGGGGAAATAAAACTATGGCGGGAGAGAAACAAGAAAACAACACTGACACATACAACTGCTAATACGAAGCAAAATAATTCAAGAGGTTCCTGTTTTGATGCATTTTGAGCGCGTGTGTGAGTCGAAGACACCGCACGGGCCCTTTTAAATTTTGCAAACCATGCAGGAAAGAGAAGAAATGTAGAAACCAGGCCTGTCTCAACTCGTGTGCTGCTCTGTGTTTGATTGTTTGGGCTTTAACTAGAAACACGACGCTCCTGAAATAAGTCCACAAATAGTAGTGATTTTTTTGGGCCTTTCAGCACACAGGCTCATTTTAGCTGCATTTCCCCTTTACTCTGTGTTTTATTCGTGGCTTAATGTGACCAGCAAGTGGCAGTGTTGTTTAGCTAATCCACAAACACCAGCCCCCCTGCTGCACAAAGACAGCCAAGCCTTCACTCCCCCTGTCTGGGAAGTAATATCACTTTCCTCTTGTTGAATTGACCTGTGACCCCGCCGCTGAGTACACGGGGTGGCACATATTGACACGCTTGTAACGCCACTTGGCTGTTACATCATCCGTGTGTTTGTCACGGGGGAGGCTGCGTGTGATGCACTCTAATCACAGCAGTCACTTTAATGGCACCGTCTCAGCAGCTCAGATAAGCATTCATGAATATTAAGTGATGATAATCACAATGGAGAGACCGACGTCGAGACGACTGACAGACATTTCTCAGCATTCAATTGACATCCTCAGATTTGTCCTCGGCTCTGACAGCCGCGTCTCCCAACATGACAAGTCTGTTTAAAGCTTCCGGAGGAGGCTCGAGAACACGTGCACGATTAGAGATGCACTGACACTGATGGTTGGGTTTGGTTTTTTTGTTATTGCTCAAAGTGGGCCAATGTGCTGCTGTGCAAGACCAAAATGCACAACATGCACATGTGCACGCAAGGAGTGTCAGATTTAGTGGGCCGCTCGCAGGGGCTGCAGAATGTAGATGAGGATATGCCACAAAAAAAATCCCCCAAAACTGTTTTTCAATCATGGAGGTTTGGATTTATCGCGGCTGTATGGAACTACGGTGTATTTTGAATGTGGAGGATAAGCCGTTCAATTCATTATCATCCTCTCTTTGTGTGTTTGTACGGAACAAAACAGTGGATCTGCTGCAGAGATGAACGGCAGGTGTGGTTGTCTGACTTTCAAATCACTTAGGCATCTATTCTATTAACCTGCCGTGTAAATAAATACAGGATTCAATTTCCATGGCGTCGACGCAATCAGTTGACAGTCCCTCAAAAAAAAAAGCCAAACATCAAACAGGCTGTTCAGGGGCACATGAGAAAAATAAAAAAAATATCTTGGGTAGATGAAAGGTGTCGACACCTAGAGCGAAGACGAGACAAATGTCATATCCTCAGGAACAATTACAGAGTGAACCAGTGGTTCTTAAACCTGCAGGTCTGCTCGCTGTATTATTCTCTTTACAGTAGAGTTGCTCCCACAACACCTCACCGTGGTGCTCAGCGTCACACGAAAGAAGCTCAATGTACTTTCTCTAGTCTTGTGTTTACGGAAACTCAAATCTTTTTTACTCGCTCGTCTGCACAAAGACAAATCAATCTTCGCTTCGGTTCCTGTCCACAGTCACTACATCCTCCCTCCCTATTAGTGTCACTCTCATCTGACTGCCGTGTCCCATTGTGACCGCACTTGAGGCACTAATGATAATGTTATAACCCAGACCAATTTGCCGTGGCAATCAGACCCACTTAATTGAGTTGATTATGAGCTCCCCGTCTGAGATGACCCCTGCGGACTCAGGAAAAGACACAAAAGCGCGGGGAGAGACGGAGGGTGCGGATGGAGGGATGGATGGTTTCTCCAGGCATTCCATCAGTGTGCAGGAGACACATGGGATATGACTGTTGGGAGGCATATGTGCGTGCGTGCGTGTGTCCGTGACGATTCTTCATGTGTGGGGTGTCGGGAGATGGCGTGTAGGGCAGAGCAGGCCTTCAGGGAGGTGTAAAGGAGGAGAGGGATGGGACAGTGGCTGGAGGAAGAGGGGTGGAGGGGGAGCTCGGGGTTTGAAATCACAACACAGCCTCTGTAATAGACCCGGACACAGACCACATCTGAAGTTAATCCAATCAGCGAGAAGCATGGCGCTCCCATCCGCTAAAGACACACAAACATAAGGTCAGGAGCAGCTTGTATTAGCGCGATGATGTCAGGGAGAAGTGGTGTAGATAATTGACTTTCAGCGTGTTTCTTTAAGGCCGAGAGAGACGAGGGGAGGCAGAGGGTTTGAAGCAGGTCCGGCCAAGCAGATTTAAAAGGAAGAACAAATGAAGTCAGTGTTTTCTAGCAGGTCAAAACCAAAACCTATAACAACTCTGACTGCTTCACTGTTTGGCTGTTGCAGGTTTTCTCTCAGTAGGGTATAGGGTATCAAACATCACGACTCTGGTGCAGACTGAAATGAACCAAAAGCTGCTAATGTCTGATTTGAAATTTGGTTTTTTAAAGTATTTTATTATATATTAGTAGTTTCTGATCTAAATTCAAATTTTGCCAATTTGTGAATGGCAGCTTTTTCCTCATTTGATCAAATAACTAAGTGTGTTAAAAATATTCCTTTTTGTCAGTTATTAATAAAAGTATAATCTTGACATCCTTACCAAAGCTCATATATTAACATTTGTATGAGTTCTAAGAAGTTCATAAGACATCAAATTACAATATTAAAAGCAAAGATGGCAAATAGCCTCCAGTCTGATGGAAACAGTAGTAAAAACTGATCATTTCAAAAATTGCCTATAAGAAAAGTACAAAGAAAAAAATACAAGAGAAAATATAAGAAAAAGCATAAGAAGAAAATATTGAATAGAATAAGAATAAGAATTTGAATAAGAAAAAATATAAGAAAAAGTATGATGAGTAAAAAATATAAGGACAAATGTAAGTAAAAATATAAAAACAGGAAAATACAAGAAAAATTGAATAAGAATAAGAAAAAATATAACAATAACAATTAAAATATGTGGTTAATTTAGCTCTGTAGTACACATGCATAATATATTCTATATATCACCATCCAACACACTTACACACAGTTCTGCTTTAGCTCAAACCTAAAATGTACATGAATACACATCATATCTACATGTGCAAATGCCTCATTTGGAACATGACAGTGTGGGACAACCGTGCAGGGCTTTTCTGAGAATTGTTTCATCCCCAGTGAAACAGGACACACTAATAAGGGACACACGGCACAGCGCTGTAATATCTGGGGATGGAAAGCAAATGTGCTTTTGAGAGCCAAGTATACTGGTCCCTTTCATAGGCGACTTGGTTCCACCCGTGATCGAATGAAACATTCTAAAAGGACTATTTACTCTTTTCATTTCCTCTTGTGTATTACAGACGGAGGAGCGTGTGGCTTGCTGTATGAAAACAGGGCACGGCCTAATGTTGCATGAAGACCATGGTGAATTCATATTGATGGGAAAGCTGCCTCTGAAGCCCAGCAGCCATGATTTTTTCATAAGCCACCGGGAACAAGAAGTCAGTCAGCTGACAGGTGCTAACGCCGCCAATTGTGCTGTGGATAAGAGATGGGACATGGAGAAAAGAGGCAGAGAGAGGGAGAGAAAGCGGAGGCAACAACTCGCTCCTCTTTTCTAAGCACGTGTGTGTGTGTGTGTGTGTGTGTGTGTGTGTGTGTGTGTGCAGAATGTGTACATGCTGCGTTTGTGTGCTCCCTGCACCCCGTTCCCTTCTATAGCTGCAGAGGATTTTACGGAGGAGACTGTGTAAACACCAGAATGCATGTCAAATATGATGAGTCTTGATAGCTGTAAAACATACCCAAGGACTGCTCCTCACTTATTATCTACAACCAGAGCCCTGGAGCTATGTCTGCATCCTTCTGCCTTCCATCCACGCATGTCGCGCCACAAGTCCCTCTCTGGAAAGCATTGATTATTTTGGCATGAGCCGAGGAGAAAGAAAGGTGTGATTTCTTTTGTGTTTCCTCGAGAAGAAGAAAAAAATCAG
This sequence comes from Hippoglossus hippoglossus, assembly GCF_009819705.1. Lineage (NCBI taxonomy): Eukaryota > Metazoa > Chordata > Actinopteri > Pleuronectiformes > Pleuronectidae > Hippoglossus > Hippoglossus hippoglossus. The sequence continues at coordinate 9,800,545 of NC_047165.1, forward strand.
CAAAAATAAATATTTTCGAGAGCATGGTGCAGCCACAAGAAATATATGAGCACATTGGGGAAGAAATAAAGATGATGGATTTGCTGGCTGACGTGTGCGTATGCTTGTGTGCCTTGTGGAAGAGTGTGTTTGTGTGTGTGTGTGTGTTTTGTGTGTGATTGTGTGTGTGTGTTTGGGCTCTGCAGAGTTTTTTGGTTGCTACAATTGGTGCATTGTATTTGTTCATGCGCGCGCCACTTTCTGAACTGTACATCTTGAACAGTATTATCTGTGTGTAATTGTGCGCCTGTGTTTGCTTGTGTCTCTGACTTTGCTGTGTGTGTGTGTGTGTGTGTGTGTGTGTGTGTGTGTGTGTGTGTGTGTGTGTGTGTGTGTGTGTGTGTGTGTGTGTGTATTATATGTGAGAGAAGCTGAAAGAGAGCGTGCTGGAGAGAGCGACCAAAGCTGCAGGCGGTGCGAGGCTCCGGGGAACCACTTGAGATTGCAGGCAGAGGGGCTGATAAGGCAGCTAGCCATTCATCAGGCCAAATGAAGGCAGTAAAGTTGACTGGAGGAACCCAGGCATCGCCCCAGGATGGCAGTCGGCCTCTCAGTGGAGACCTGTGACTAACACATGCGAGCAGGCGTGCATGCATGTACATCCACATACAAATGGCCGAAGAATTGCGGGGAGAGGGAAGAATGAGTGGACTGGGAGGAGGTGTAGGAATCAGGATTCGGGCTCAGGAGAGAACGGGGATAGAAGCGTAATGGACCTCCAGGAGCAGAGGCCCCATCTCCAGCGGCTGCCGCTCCTGTGTGGAGTGCACGCGGCCCGCTCCACTCAGAAAACATCCATCACACAGATACTACTGTAATCCAGAGGTGATACATTAGCTTGGGTGCCAGGGGGACAGTGTGTGCCGGTGATGGATACCTCCAGAGCTCCCTGCCGCTGTCAGAGGGGCCTCAGAGAGAGAGAGAGAGAGAGAGCTGCTGGTGCTGCTCAGCTCGGCACAGCTCACGCTTTCCCGCTTAATGTCGCCGTTTGAATTTATACCGATGCATTGCTCTTTGTATTTTATTCTTAATCACACCACCCAGAGGATGGAGACATATTTTCACCAGCAGAAAGTGCTGCGAAGTTGCACACTTATGAAAGCAATACATTACTTAAGCACTTATACGCCAGCCGAGGAGGAGAGATGAAGCTACTTTAGAGTGTTGCTGGTGTGTTTATAAGACTGTATTAGTGTCTCACTGGTGCTTTGATAGAGCTTGTACCATCAATTTGCACAAAGACTCTATCTTTGCTTACATAAATCCCACCTCGGGGTTATTATGAATCTGATTTATTTGCTCCGCTTATGTTTATTATTGTGTTTTATGGTTTATATTCTGTGTTAAACGCCGTCAATAGGACTGCAGAGTATGTGTGTCTCATCCTGCGAGGGATGAAAATGGTTTATGGGGCTGTGAGTGCCAATAAACAGGCAGCCACAGCCTTTTGGATGTACATCTTTAATGTTTTATGCATGATGAACTCAATATTTAGCACAGGTTCAAGGCCAAATGGTAAGCACTGACAGGACTTTCCAAAGGCAGCTCCACGCTACAGGCACCAGGAGGAGATTGAGCTATGTGCGGGGGGGGGGCTCTTGTCATGTTTTTGTCCATCCGTCTCTATGAGCAGGAGAGGCCCAACGTCTTCTTCGCCGCCTCCTGCATCCAGTTGTGATGGTGATGCTGGGTTGGACCATTAAAGAGATGTGGTGTGGGAACTGTGGGCCATATAAGCGATCTGTCTCTGGCACGATGAACAAGGACGGCGGGACAGATTGATGTTATCACCAGAGCGCCGTGCAGTGACACACACTCTTCAAAATGCTATGTAGCAGGCAATAATAAGGGAAAACAGGTGACCAGTGAGGGATTTTCTCCTGATAGATCAACCGCCCCATCGATCACGATATCGACCATTGGAAATATACGACTGCGCTGCCTTCTATTGAAATGTTTGCCCATGCAGCTCAAGTGCTCCGAGTGCATAACTAACTGGTCCGACCTGTGCTGCACAATGATTCGTCACTTGAAGCTGCTAAGACGGACCAAAGGAAAACAAATCAGGTCAGGAGAACTGTTGGTGTGTGTTCTGGGAACGATCATGTGTTATTCCACGGATATATTATGTGTCTCCACTGGTTTCCCATTAAGCCCTCCACACATGGTACTTTTTATGATGGCATGAATGTAACTGCTGCCACTTTCCACCTCGGCATTTATCAAAACATTAAAGAGCAGCATTTGGTTTCACAGCTGAAAGCTCAGCTTGTTTGGTTGTAAACTCACCTTATGTTTTACCTACATTTTTATCAGCAGACATGTTTATAAAGTGAGACTTAAGATCCATTGATCGCAAAGAAAAGCTAAACAATGTGAATTGCGCTAGAGGAAGGTTTGCACCGTACTATCTATCTATCTATCTATCTATCTATCTATCTATCTATCTATCTATCTATCTATCTATCTATCTATCTATCCATCCATCCATCCGTCCATCCATCCATCCCATTAGTCCCATTAGTCCCATTATTCCCATTACCACTGTTTAACAATTAGTTACAACCATTGTTACAACCATAGTTATTTGATGCTATAAAAATGTGGTGAAATGTCATTAGTGACAACTGAGACTGACTCACGATTGGTTGAGTGCGTGTTTGAGTGTGTTTGTCTTGCCGCCCCGGCTCCATCCCCCCCGATCACTACTGGCTCCTAATGCTTTATGATAAATGGACTTTATTTGTAGAGCACATTTCTAGTGTTGACCACTCAAAGCGTTTACAGTACAGTTCACCCATTCACACACATTCTATGCATCTATGTGCAGCACTTTCTCAGGCATACATCACTTATACTATACTTGCACAGCCTTGAGGGCAATTTGGGGTTCATTATCTTGCCCAAGGACACTTTGGGGGAATGGAATTGAACTGCAGACCCTCTGGTTAGTGGCCTACCCGCTGTACCTTCTAAGAATTGTTCCTATCTGGGATTTTTGGTTTCATTTCTGGATAGTGGGAGGATTTGGAGATGCATCTTATATGAGAGTCTATTGTTACAACTAATAAACACTCATCAAGTATGAATTATTAGAACGTGACAAAACTACTGAAATAAACAAAATAAAATGGACATTAAAACAATTAACAATTAAATATTTTTCTTTTCTGTACAAAGATTTATTAAAACTCCTTTGCAATTCACAACATCACATCTACATGCTCATTGCTTCAAGGCCAGGTGAGAACCATCGGCTCCGTCACAATTCACAGACCCAGATTTCACAAAGTTTATAAGGTGTAAATGAGAGCATGTGTGGATTTCCTCGTGTTTTCCACCCCGGCGCCTGTCTCCGCTGTGAGTGAGTCTTTGATAGCTGTTACACTGCGAGACAGACAGGCCTGTGCCGAGACGATGGCATCAAAAAAGCCGACGATTGACAGCTACTGACAGCCATCTTCCTCCTAAACACACTTCAGGTCCCCTGCGCTCCCTCTCCCTCTCTTCCCCCCCCCCTTTCTCTCTCTGTCTTTTCTCTCTCTGTCGGGGGAAATTGAGGAGACTCAGAGATAAAGAGCGGGATGTCATAAACTGGCACCTGTCATCGTGTTTTGTTTTGGTCAGGGCGCAGAGAACATTCGTAAAGTTTTAAAAGACATTTTGAAGGATTTAGTACTTTCACAGCCACAATTTGAACCTCAGGTGATCCACTCGTTGTTTTGGGGGTGTAAAACCCGAGCGTGAGGCGATGGCTAAATAGAAATGGATGTGAGTATTGTAGTTTTTGGCTGTAATTTGGCTAAATATGCTAAGACGAAGTATTCACTGCAGATATTTAGCCTTCTTGGTTTTTGTTTTCCGAGACGTGCCACCTCGATGAGAAACGCTGTCACCCAGACCGAGATGCCTGACATGACACACAAAGAAAGCGAGATCTTTGGAAGGCAGATATGTTCATTCATGCACACGCTGACACACAACAACAAGCACACAACGTCTGCATCCGCATCTGCACACTCCAACACACACCTGGATTTCTCAGGCTGTTGCTGCGTTTCATCAGCGTCTCCTGTTTCTCCGCCATGTTCAACCTGTGGAGCCATTATCTTCTGACACACTTATCCTCCTCTAAATGATTTCTCTTCATCTCCTGCAAGTCACCTAATCAGAGTTGAAAGCTCAATGCCAGTCAGAGCTCCCTCAGCTTTCAACTGCACTCGCTGTCGTTATGGAAATGAATGGCGGCAGCTGAGGCCTCAGATGTTCTTTCACGTCTTGACGGAGCGCCTCGTAATGCGTCTTGTGATCTTCACCGTTGACTGAAGGCTTTGGTCGGGGACTCGACTAATCACATTACACATCCTATACATTGCATTGGGTCTCTTTATCTGCTCTGTTCTCACCTGCTCTCTGTCTCCGCGGCACATGTGCTCGCTGTGATCATTAGTGTTGAAGAGAGCACGGACGGAAGTAAAATCTCGTTTCACTCAACTTGACGTGGTGGTTTCTTGGCGTAACAGCAGGACGACGGTTCCAAGGAGTCTAATAAGACGAGAATTGTCAAGGTGCTTGGTGGACGGAGGAGAAGGATGAGGAGGAAGGAGAGGATTTGAGGTGTATGTCTTTCTACACAGGAAACGTGGCATTGATGTTCTCAAATGTTACTGTAGTGTTACGTCTCAGTGCTGCGAAAACAACAGCAGGAGCTGGAGTGACTGACTTGTTTGAAGCTGTTTACAAGGATTATCTTTGAGGTGTTTCCTAGAGTGATCCGTAAAGACAGCGATATTATACTGGAGCAAGAGAAATGAAATGGAATCTCGGTGTAAACTCGGCGTGACACTGTAATTAGTTTCCAAATGTTTTTGTCGAGCAGAGGTGTTGACTGTGTGTTTGTCTTTGGGGTGTCGCTGCCGTTGTGACTTCAGCACGGTGGAAATTTATTTAGAGACATTTTTTTTATCGAGAGAACCCATCACCAGCTGCGTTTTTCAGAGTTATCTTCCAGATGTGCCGTTGTGAGGACGGGGACGACATCTCCATCTCACCCCTAATCCGCAGCCGTCTGCTTGGCGTGTTTGCTCAGGTTTTATGTGTGTTTACAGAGAATGTAATTACCTCTTTTAGACATGCAGCTGTTAGAAAAACTGATTTTATGGATCACGGCCATTGCCAAAAAACATAAGCTCCCTGGGCTTAATTTGTCAATTATTAAATCATAATTACATTTTCTTTAAAGCCATTAGCTGCGGGGCTTTAACAATCATTTTGTGTTAGGCCACTAACTTTTTCTGTGCTTTTCACAAAGGACAAAAAATATAATAATTTACATCTCAATGATGTGTCTGAATTCTTTCCCCCAATTTAGCAAAGAATGTGCAGAGATGATTCATGGCAGATGAAGGCACACTTGGTAATTAGATTACAGCTTGATGGACTAGAATTTATTAATGAAGAAGACACACACACACACACACACACACACACACACACACACACACGAAACACTTCCCCACGCGTCCTCTTCATCGGCACATTGCTCACTCATCTGCAGTCGGCTGCTGGGTCGCGTTACCAAGTTGTGGTAACACATTGTTACAAGTAATTATGCGCGGGCACGGACAGGGAGGCCTCCAAGTGATGGCCACAATATGCATTTGCCTCTAAAACTTAAAGGGTGAGTTTAATTTATCGAGGGTGTCACATGGCAGGAGTGAGTAATTATTCCCAACACCCCTGTGGACCACAGCGGTTAATGTATTCCAGGGCCCTAGGGGGAGCTGTCAGGAGGAGGACACCCTCGCCGCCGCCGCCCTGCTCACTGACCATGGAGGATGGTTCAGCACAAGATTCTCAATACACAACCACAAATCAGTCTCTCAGGCGACGTAAGCCTCCGCTTTTCCCCCTTAACTTCTGGTTTTCAACTTTTATGCAGTTCTACAGCACCAAAGTAGAGCTTTTATGTTGTTTGGGAAATGCATGGTAAAGTTTCATGGAGATATTTAAAGCTGTGAGAGGCACAAGCTGCTAGATTTGTTTGTTCTTGCACACAGCTCTTCTAGATTTGCTGTTGGTCTTGAACCGCAAACGTTTGCGTTTATCGCTCGAGAAAAAAAAAAAATGTTTTGTTGACTTCCTGTTTGCTGTTGAGTGTGAGGTTCATGGCAACTGGTCATTTCTTGTCCGAGCAGCTGTTGACAATAACCTATGAAGTCAGAGAGTTCCACGCCGTCACTTTGATCGGAGCTTTGCTTGAGGAGACGGTCAGTAACTGGGTCAAACTGTGTTTACACACAGGTCTGCTTTCTTCTAACACACTCCAATGTGCCAAATAGGTGGGGTTTAGTGTTCAGTCGTTTCAACAGGGACTTTCTGTTGTTTTTGTTTGCGTTACCATGTTTGTTTGACTACAGAACACCTCTAATTCATAATAATCAATGCATTTTGTTATTGCCTCCACCAAGGAAGTTATATTTGCATGTATCAGGAAAGAACCTGGTATGTTTTGTTTCTTTTACATTGTGAGATACCGGAATGTTTTTTTTACATTTTCACTAGTTTCCTAGGGAATAACAAATGGATCTTAATGGAACATATTTTGGGAACTGATATCTGAAATGTGTTGCAGCTTGACTGAGTTTAAAGGGACTGTTGGGCCTTGGCAGAGGTGCTCTTCTGTTTTTTAACCTACGTTGAAAGCTGCTATGATCAGTATTTCCATGTTATCGATGGATCAAATGACTATGTGTGTGTGAAAAGTGTAATAATAGATAATTAAAAAAGATGATAAAAAGATAATTTCATCGCCCATCTCAGTTTCCTTCATCTCAGAGCGTTTCAGCATCTTTCAGCTGATTGTTTGGGTTTTAGTGTTAATGTCTTGATCCTCTCTCACTCACCAGGCAGCTGTTTTCAGTAAAACTCTCTGCTGGATGTCTAAAATAAGAAACAAGTTTGAACAAGTTTGTCACATCAGCTTGAACGGAAATGATATGTCAGTGTTTGGTGTATGACTTGTGACCACTGGTGTTTCTTCTTCCACAAATCAAGTTTGAATGAATTTGACATCATATGCTATTGCTGTAAAACACAAAACACTTGCTTGCTGGTGTCCTCCATTTTCATGGCCAAAATAACTACTGGGTTACTTTACAGACAGGTCAAGAGGGTAGGCCCTGGATCAAGCTGATAATGAGCGCCCTCTGTTGGATCATGAGGTAAAATACTTCAAACGGTCTGATAGAGACTGAAAAGGTCATTTCGGTTTGAGTATGAACTTTTCTCCCCACATTCAAATGAATGTTTATTTTGATTTTGAATCAAAAGTGAGAGTCAAGAGAGAAAGATTTCAATTCTGAATTCTGTTATTTTATTCAATTCATGATAAATATATTTTTTAAATATGCTCCTGAATCAAATCTGCATCAACTTACGGTCACATCTGTAGTTACAGTTGCCTTTTTTTCCCATTCAAGTAGTTCCCATAGCGCATAAGAAAAAGCTTTAAAAAATGACCTACTACATAATATCCGTGAATCTTTTGAAATGTTTCCTGATATTCTACTAATGGGCAAACAAATGTAAAACAGACGCTTCCTTCATGAAGGTGACGACTGATATCAAAGCAGAGTCACTGTGAAACTGCACATAAATCAAAGTTCACCATGTGCTGCAGAGTCCTCCTGATGCACAAGAGCTTTCTTCATAAGAGGGAGCGGTGATAAGGGTTTGGAACAGTCAGTCACTTTAAAACATGGTGTTTGGGGCATTTGTCTGGAACCACTGTGAAACCACTCTCATAGGGTTCAAGCAAAGTGTAACTTTTATTTCTAGCCTCCTCGCTCCCCGTTAGTTGAAGACAAATTAAGAGGCCTTGCTCTCTTAAACAGCACTGATAATAACCCTGCCTTTTGCATCCATGAGAAATCTCCCATTATCTATTGATTCAGTCTCACCCTGTGTCCCGGTGACTTACGTCTCCCTCTAATTCCCATTACCGGGAACACTGTACCCTTATCAAGGGAAACAATAAGCCACTTGTCAGCACGGCAGGAAAATATAAGGAAGCATCTGCCCGGTCCAGAGGAACTCATGACTCTGTGGTGAAAAAGCGCTCCGCCTCCCTCCCTCACGTCAGCCCTCCCCCTCAGTCAGTCCTCCATATGACCTCTAGGAAGCCAGGGTGCCAACTGTGGTGTGCAGGCAACTGAACAGCGGAGGGAATCTGATCATCAGGGGATAAGTCAGAAATTGAATTTTTGCTCCCTCCACAGGGGGCAGGGTCTGCTTCTTGGGGATGCGTGTGGGATGCACAGGTGGTAGTTAAGGGAGGGGCGGACTGGCGGAGGAGGAGGACACCCATGCTTTCCTTTCTTCCTCCCCCAAATAGAAAGCCCTGCTCCTGAGCCGTAAACCTGTCATGGAGATGTGTGTCTGTCGATGATGGCATCCGACGTTTTTTTCTTCCCAGCCACCCCTGTGCCGGGCTGTTATCTCCTTCCTGCCTGCTATGTCTCCCTGCTCTTTAAGACAAAGGGTAATAAAGCTATAAATTGTGTGGTCTGCGGAAGGTATGGACATTCTGTCTTGGAGACGCTGTAAGAACTGCCATAAAGCACCCTCAAAGTCATAGCTAAAGATTTACAGTTATTTAACATCCTCCTCTTCCCCTAAATCACAGTGATAAGAGAATTAAGTGATGGCTATAGGTTCTTTGTCCTTAGTCTATTGATTTTCTTCGCCCCTCAGAAGGATCCTGAACATTATAATTATTGAGCCCTGCAGTTTGATGCAGGTTTACAGAGTAGGAGAGGCGCCCTCGGTTCGATTCTAACACAGTTAAAACAAAAGGCAACCATTTTTCAATTTGGTAATGGGCTTCCAATTATGCTTCATTTACCTTGGTTGGCCAGAAAATGGTTTATCCGATGCCTTTGTGCCATAAACAGCTTCTTTGTGTGATGACAAACCCAGAGTTACTGCTCGGTTTTATCTTGATTCCAGGACCCGGCTTCCTCAGCTGCTACTCAGCCGTTTGGATAGAAGGATTTCAGTGACACATTATTTTCATTAAGACCAGTTGTCTCCAGTTGTTAGTCATTTTCTCAATATAGCGATCTGTGACATCATGAAAACATCTGTTAGATCAAAAAAAAATAATCCAGATCAGCTGATATGTGGGGTGTCACTGTTTATCCTCACGTTACGAAATCGTTATCCTCACGATAAACTGAAGACAGAACATGTTGTCCTTCTGCCTGTGTGTGTTTTCAGACACTTTGTCACCAACAACATTGCTTTATCCTCCTGAGGTGTTGAAACTGTGGTTGTGAAGATGAGTGTGATTTTTTTCTTTCTCCCGATAGAAAAGCTCTCACGTGAACAAGGCCTCTGAAACAGTAAATCATCAATATCGTACACAGAAGACTGTTTGTGCTGTGTAGGCATGTACTGCATGTGCAAATGTACATTTGAACATGCATGACATTTAAATGTAATTTTATTAAAATGGATGTGCCCATTGTAAACTATTTTACTTTAAACATTTACAGAAAATGTAGTCCTCAGAGGTCATGTCACAAAGTAAGTAAAAACATTTTCAGCTTTCGATATAATATATTATGATACAGTATTATGTGAGCAAACAAATTACAAGTTAAGGTTGAAATTAAAAGTTGAGTTTCAAATTTAATGTTTTCACAATGACAACTTCACTAATATAGTACTTTAAATATGCTGTATGTATTAAAGCATGGATTCTCAAACTGAGAACAGGTTTGTACAAAAATGTAGGAATGCTATTTGGGGTTGGTTCAGGTCAGAACAGGAGGCAGCAAATATTTGACTTCAGATCTACTGATTAAGCGATGTCTGCTATTTTTAGGATGCTAACCAGCTACCCTAGCTTGTCCCATATCGTACCACTTTGTATGTCAAGAGGCGATAGTGAGTCACTGCAGCATTCTGCCCTTTGTTAAACATGAGAGGACGAGGAAGAAGCAATTTTCAAAGAGTAGGAAGCCATGTTTGATGGCAAAGGTAGAAAGTAGAAGTAAGAAGCAAAATGAAAGTTACCATTGGCGTTGCCATCCAAACACTGGAGACAGTTATTGGTTTGTACAAGGATAAGAAGTTTCTCGCATAACAGCTTTTCTTGCCGTTAATGCTAATGCAAGCTATATGGCAATAGTGAATATTTAACACCTCAAGCATATATTTGCAAATTGTACTTACTGTGGTCATTTCTCAGCAGGAAACCAGCAACGGCCTATTCTAAAAATATTCAGATTATATAAGCATGCTAGCCGACCAGGGGGGAGGAGGACACAGTGGATGGCGGTGATGCATCTTGATGAATGTTATCAGCCGCCGATAAACCGAATAAAGAAGAAGAATTTTTGTTACAAAGAAGAAGGGAAGAACACACAGTAGATGGCGGTAATGCAACTTGACGTTGGTTTCCACCAATAAACAAAACAAAGAAGAAGAAGTCCTCATACCAAACGAGAGCTTAAAGAAGTGTACATATTGGACTTGAGAGACAATGATAATGAGTCTGTATCTGGTGGATGAGTAAATAGACACCAACATTTTCACCGTATTTATTTAGTGAAATAAATGTTCAAAGCTTAATGCAGTGCCCCTCGAAAAGAAAACAAACATAACGAAGGCGACTGTTGGAAAGAGACGGGATGTTCAGCGTTCGGAGTCACAGTCAAACCCTTTGTGCAGCCGAGGGATTCGCTGCTGTAACGTCACACTACTTCTGCCTCCTCATACGGACAGAGAACAGCGTGTTTGACTAAAAGAGGTCACTTGTCACGAAAACATAAACACGGGCCATCGTTAGTGTTTGAGGAGGTGACTGATTCTGTAGTTTGTCTGACTATCTCAAAACCAGCGAATGCACTGCCACAAGTAAACCCTTTAAAGTACACACAGATGTTCGCTCTCCCTCTCTTTCTTTTTTCTGCAAAAAGACACACACGGACGCAAACAAACACACATAATCAGCAACACACACACACACACACATGCCCCTCAGGCGTCACAGAGGGCCACAGCCCCACTTACCACGGCCTGACAGTTGGCTTCTTAACAAAGACGCAGGGAATATAATTAAATCATTTACCTTTGATACCCAGCCAGCTTTGTAATTAATTAATTCACCCAGGGTGTGCAGGAATTACATTCACTAAGAGACGAGGGAGGAAGGGGAGGGGAAACCCTGCCTACTTTGGGGACAAAACCCAACACTGTCCCCTCCCTTTCTCTCTCCGTCGTCCACCTTTTGGCGCAGCGGTGTCCTCAGAGAGTCGAGAGTGGGGTAAAGAAGTTAAGTGCTTCTCTCGTTGAAATAATGACCCTTTGCTGATGTTTAGGCCTCATCAGCGCCAGTGCCTGAGGCCAGTTCAGGCCGCGGCTGCAGGACGACGGGCCCGGCTTACACGTCCCTCTCGTTTGGTCTGACCTTTTGCGGCGGTTGCGATGTGGGAAGGCGATTGCTGTCAACATCATCAGTGTCGCGCGGCACCAGAAATAGCTCCTGTGGAGATCAGCGGTACCTTTTCCGAGGAGCAGGGCAAGGAGGCTCACACGGATATGAGGTTGTGATGTAAACTCCAAATATCATGTCAAATGTTGCGAAACCTCCCCAAGACGAAGCCAAAACCACAAGGGAAACTCTCCGTATATCATACTGTCATTAACTTATTATTATGATATCTATATTATATCTATCATGAACTTGTTTCTGGAAGAGAAATCTCTTCTTTATGCAGGTAGATTTCCCAAATAAGCCCTGAGTCATAGGAATAAGTGGAGTTTTTCTGCTATTAGAGTGCACTTTGTGCTGTCTGTCAGTTGTTTGCCTTGGGTGAGTTTTTGCTGGAATGATCGTCACAGTTTTGCACTGGGATCTGAGTCAGACTACCTCTGTACGGCTCTCTGTAAGACATTTAGAACGCCGCCCGCAGCACATTCTTCAGTGTCATCCCTTTTCCCTTCGAAGAACATCAAGCATTTGAATCAATGAGCCTTCATCAGCTATCTAATTTTTTACCCCTCCATATCACTTAGCCGCCGCGCTGCCAGTCAGGTAGAAAAAAATACAGCAGTGTTGTTTTTGCCCCCGCGCTCAGTTTGTAAATTACTGCCACGGCAAAGTTAAAAGCATCTGAAAACCACTTCTGTAAATTATTGGCGATGAATTGTAATTAATCATGTGGACTTGCGAGAAGTTTGATTTATAATTTGGGGCCGGCTGCGTGAGGATATATTACCCTGAGAGCTGCTGGTAGGATTTGGTGGAATCCATAGGCACATCCATCATTCTATACTGGAGCATTTTGTTTTGTTTTCTATGTGTGCTGCCATTAGAACTTGTACTGTTCCACCTAATATAGGAGCATATACTGCAGCTGTCAGTACCTCAGTCAGCTATAGTTTAATACAGTGTGGTTTCTCTCAGAGGACTTCTGACTGTTATTTTAACACTGTGTCTATCATGTGCTGCAAAGGCTCACTTTTAGGACATTATTAGGACCATAAGATTCACCTGAAACCACCAATGAATACGTTATTTTAACTAATACTATCTCCAAGGTTAAGAATGAACCTCGATGTGCAATTTAATTTGTTAAAATATTAATGAGACTTTATTTTAACCCATCCAGCTGTATATTAACTTATTAACATTTTAATATGGCTGCTGGCACATTTATGGATAGGTTTTTGCCTGCACACTTTATCATTATAATCACTTTGTTATCTGAATGATGAATGAAATACATCGATGTAGAATTTAAAGCACTGCATTGGTGACGTACTCACAATAACAGTGGGCTCCTTTTATTTAGTATTGTATAAAGTGTAATTAGATTATTATGACTGACTCATCGGTGCACACACAAAGTAGTACTTTACTCTGAGGTTTAGTTGACTGGAGGCATAATAATCTAGTGGTGCCGGAACCTAGACTTGAACCTAGAAGTCGGGCGCCACAGTGGGTCACAAGATACACCTAAGGGGTCGTGAGATAATTAATGTGAGAGGAAGGAAAAAAAAGGAAAAAACACTTTCTATAATCATTTATTTTTGGATATATACTACAATATTAAATTATTCATGATCTTATCATAGCATTTTAAATATACAATTTATAATAGTCAAACAAAATTTATACTCATATATGTATATAAGTATAAAGTAGCATAACTAGAGCTTCAGAACTGTAGTACTAGAGTAAATGTACTTAGTTACTTTGCACCAAGGATTATCACATGCTATGATATATTTCAAGTCGTTCATCCTCTGAAAAAGACTTAAAACATCTACCGAGGATGATTTAGTACTGACCATGAGATGAAACCGTACAATCATGACAGTCATAAGATGCAGTAAGAACCTTTTTTTCCCCTTTGTGTTTGATCGCAGTCGCACGGCTTCTGTAATAGCTACGAGCATTTGTCTCTTAGGGAAGTGTACGCTCCTCCACCCAGGCCTCCAGGTCAAGACGTTGCATGTGCTCCGGATGGTTGAGAACGGGGGCTTTCATGTCCCGTGGCCATGAGCAGAGCGAGGACGACCATGTGGTGACAGCGTTTACATCCCTCTGAGATCTAAAGAGCATTTACCCGAACCATATGCTGCCTTCATAATGGTTAGTGATATTTGTGTGAACGCACCCAACAATTAACAAGGGAGAAATGCGGCCGGCGTTAACCTCCGGGTGTTCCTCCGATGTTAACACCCCTCTCCCTGAACCGCGTCTCTCCCTCCGCTCGCCCTTCTCCCCCCTCTCCCTTCATCTAACTCCCCACCCCCTCGCATCTCCACCCCACCTCCACCCCTCTCCTTCCCTCTCCTCTCCTTCCCTTCCCTGTGCTTGAGGTCCAGTGGAAGTGATTTATCTTAGCGTGAAAAGACTTGTGATGACGCCGAGACAGGAGGCCCCAGGCCCTTGGCATTGAATGCTTCGATGGCGTTTGCATGAAGTTCACGGCCCCGGAGCCACGATAAATGTCAAGTGCAACAAACGTCCTGTAAATAAGATAGAGCACTGCCAAAGCCACAGTCTGCTTATTGACTGCCCGAGCAGAAGGCAGTGTGTGTGTGTGTGTGCAAGAGGGAGAGGGAGGGAGAGTGTGTGTGTGCCTGAACGTATAACCCCAACCTTATCCTCCCTCAGAATAAAAAGCAACAAATCTTGGATTTCATAGACACAGCCTATACTTTCAGAGCAGTTATGAGCTTTCCTCTGCGGGGGTTTTTATTCGACAGCTACGTAAAAGTGAGGAAATGTTGAAGGTGAGGACCATTGTAAACGTGTCATTAAAACGCTGTGTCTCCTGCACACTGCTCCAACACACAATCTGCTTTTCTGTTTCGTATTGCGTGGCAGAGCTCGTAGCCACTTACGATATAAATGTTCTTCCCTTTTCACACTTGATTTCTAAAAACAATACCCTCCTTTTCATCAGTGTTATTATAGAAGCACCTTCAATTTTAGGTCATGCTCAGTGCTGCCACCCAATGGATCCCAGCAGGAGTCAAATTCAGCAGGTAGGGATGTTTCAATTTTAAAAGTCTCAGAAATGTGGTATTTGTTGAAAAATGACTGCATGGTATTTCCAATCCAGAACATAGTGTACATACAGTAGGAGCCCGCATCTGCCTCGTATATTAGAAGACATACTTCCACCATGTGCTCATCCTTTCTTCACGAGCACTTTGTGGCCCCAGGCCAGCGCACACATGTTGGCCTCGGTCATAACACACATCATGGCTGTTCCTTTACATTTACATATACACGTACTCGTTTGAAGTGTTAAATCTGGTCAATAAGACAAAGTGTAGATCAGGTAGAGACGTGCACATTAACTGCTTGTTAGGCGACACTCTCAGATAATGTCAGTCCACACTTCTCTGGCCTCTGTTTGTCTGAGGTGCAGTTTTATTTATAAAGCTACATCAAGACAAAACATCAAAAAACGTTCTTCAAGAGGAGACATACTAGACACAGAGGCCCCCCCCCCCCCCCTCCTTTTTTTCCCGACTGAGATGACAAGGTGCCTTTATTTAATTCTGAGATGCCATTCGAGGACTTGGCGAAGTCTTCGCGGGACTCGAGTGTATACTTCAAAGTATCATTTTATTTGATCATCCTCCCCTACCTCAGGAATTTCCCTGTTGGTTGAAAACGAGGAACAGGGCTTCATGCTATTAGAGTTATCTGGGGAAGTACGGCCGTGCATATATCACCTCCGCCGGTGTCATCCCCAGTTGATAAACTGCGTTTCCTGTCAGTGGAGGACACTGAAGGTTATGGCTGAGATTAAAAAAGAGGAAAACAACCTCCCGACCGCGGCGGTGACACGTACGTTCTACCTGCTGCGGCGCTCCAAATCATTTTGATAATGCAGATGAGCAGGAGCGTGTGAACTCCTGATGAATCCCCCAGAGGCCCCTAAATATGGATGTAATGACGGCTTTTAACATATTTGAGACTTTCCGCATGAGTGAGGGCATCCATGCACGGGGACATGTGCTCATGCACTTACACCTGACATAAAACATGCAGCAATATGCAAACATTTGCCTACATGCACTCAGCTGATTAAACAGATGCATAAATTATTGTTCCTTGTCAATTGTTGATATAAAGGCACTGGGTTGTTCCTCCCTGTGTTGAATTGACTCACAAACATCAGTGGCAGCAGCACTCGGGAGTTGGTTCTGCCCAGGGAGCGTGGCCTGCTGTATATCCACTCTCGGTTGTGACCATAAGCTGCGTTTGTTCACCAGCTCCAGACACACAGAGGCGATTTATGAGCCTCTGGCTGCAGGCTGATTAGAGCAGTACTTGTAAAATGTATTTTGGCATGTATGCAGGGTTTTACTGGAGCTCCCCCTATCACACATCAGCCATACATCACCACTGAGAGGGAGAGGTGGAACAAGAGCAGAGGGAGGGTGGAGGTGTCAGTGTCGAGGGAGGGCATTGTTTAATCCTCAGGAGCCTCCATTTTGGAAATGGTTTTCCTCAAGCTGTCAACAGCTCATATTTTTTTTGGTGGGATAAGATGAAGTTTGAAAATAATTGATTTCCTTCAGCGCTCCTCGTGTTCAGTTTTAACTACTGTGTTCATTGTTCACATGATTCTGAAATACATCTCTTAAAACATCCAGGATAATCTTATGGCCCTTCACAAAATCAATGTTTCCTATTTTCAATAAATCTCTTTAAAGTCACATCTCTTCTTCTCCCTCAACAAGGCTAATGCAGCTCTTGATTTTCAACCCGTCGACACAGCAGCATGTGCAGCAATGCCCTGGCCTCCGTCCAAAACTAGTCCGGGCTTCTCTGGAGGTATCCACGAGCTCTGCTACCTGTCACCCAACTTCCTGCATGATTTGTGACATCACCATCTGACCAGAACAATTGCATTAACAAGCGCCGGAAGGCCCTGCCTGTCAGGCTCCGCCGATACCATGTGAGATCTTTATTAAATTACAATTATGAGACGACAAATCCTCTCATTGTTCCACCTTGTGGACCGTGCTTGGACATGTGCCACTGTCACATGAACACAGGGTGAGTCATTTCTCAGGAGCGAGTCTTTACCCTTCCGGCGTCCTGTCCTCCGTAGCAACAAACCTTCTGGGGGAAAATATGAAGTGAGCTCATGCTATGTCGAAGACAATTAGATTTGTGGGAGAAGAAAGTACATTTTCTTCGACTAAACCATATTTCTGTTTGTACGCTACTTGTTTTCATCAGTAATAGTTTCACTTTGAGCCAACTTCTGACGTTAGTTAGATAAATGGGATTGCCAAACGACACTTTACAATAAACCACTTTCACTACAGATATTTTGAGTGCATTGTGATTTGTTGTATAGAGACAGCAGATTCATATGTTTCCTCTAATTGTGGGATATATTCTTTGAGATTTATTTTTGTGCCTTATGGTGAAGTGTCCTTGGGCAAGATACTGAAACCCACATTGCCCCTTCTCATAGAGAAAGTGCTGCCTATTGATGCACTGTATGAATGTGTCTGTGTGTGAGTGGGTGAATCTAAAACTGTAAAGCGCTTTTAATGGTCGTCATTTAAATTTAAAATTTAAGAAAAACTTAAAAGCCATAATTCGCAATGTTAGAGAAAAAAACTCCTGGAATCCAAATACATTTTTCTCAATATAGTTAGGTACCACACTAATGTTTGTCCAAGTGTTCATTTGTCCAGTAAGTCAGGTTTTAATTCGTTATTTGATGCTATAAAAATATAATCTCACGACTGACTCATTTTCGTACAGTGGGAGGAAGTGGAGATGCTATCTTCAAATACAATCTATGGTTTTACTGATTCACACACAGGCTATAGCCAAAGTCAGATGTAGTGTACTAGCCAGAAGGCTACTGCCATCCTTGTGGGAGGATGTAGCATAGTATGCTCTTAGCTAGGTTGCATAAGCTGTTTCCACATTCCACACAGCTAGCCAGCATTCACATAGCTAGCTTAAAGTTTCTCTAATCTTATCTTTATTTGAATATTGCATTTCATGAGCTCAATTTGTATCACGGACACAAGTTGATACCCATTCTAAACAAAGCTTGACAGTGGAGCACCTGCAGTCTAACACTCACATGCAGCTATGAATAGGGAAAGTCACACATGTTCCGCTTGTGAGTGAGTCTGATCAAATTCCAAGCCCGACATTGAAGTGTTCATTAGCAATATTGTCAAGCAAGTCGACCAGGAAGCAAATAAACAATTACTCTGACCAAACCACCTGGGTGCATTAGTGTTATTTATGACCCTCGCGTAAATATAAATTGAGGTGAATAGGAAATGAAGTCCTCTCTGGGGTGTCATTCAAGTCGCACTGGCAAGCAGTAATTCTCCGACGTGGAAAACAATACAGTCTGCATATGATAATGCCTCTGGTGGATAAAATATGCTCGAGACTTGGCATGTGTGTGGGCTGAGGCAATCACATATGCAGAGAAGCGGCGAGCGCTTCGGAGGGATCAATAAAGTGCATAGGATTTGGGATTTATGATGACATCCTATCGATCAATTAGGAGCCGACTGTTGGAGGCACTCAAGGATGCCAATGGGTATTATAACTAAATCGGAGGTTAGACAGAATTACTGTATAACAGAAGATGAACTACAGCACTTTACTCTGACAATTACTGTCGCACCTTCCGAGCGGCTGATGAGTGTAGACGAAGACAAACCAAGGTTTTGTGTGTCTCCAGGAAAACATTTTGTTAAAGGTTGTGATGTAACAGCAGGTTGAACCCATCAAAAGCTGGGAAAAATCTGTGTCTTCACTGTTAACCATCTCAAACGTCAAACATGCAAGTCAAGTAATAGTGGGCCTATGTTGCATTATGTGCATCGCTTGATCTTCTATGAGGCTTTGTAGGTTTTGAGTCTCAGCGTTTTCCACTCATCTTCAAGAACATACAAATGTCTGAGAGACGGCCAGAATGAAACAGACAGAGGTTTTTTTTTAAAAACACCTTCTCCTGTGGCTTCTCAGGGGGGATGGAGTCATTTAGTAGATTTCTCACAGTGCGCCTATCATTCAAACCGAGCTGCTTTCACCACAGAGCTGATAATCATACATATTCTATGCGCTGGAGCACGATAAATCTCTGTCCCTGTTTCATCCCGCCGTCATTCATCAATCACACGGGGAGCAGGATGAAACGCCGCCTGCTCGAAAATATATCATATTAGTACCTGGGATGTTTACCAAGATAATGTGAGACAACAGCAGAGGGTGAAATATAGCACCTGCTGCATTCCTTAAATTAAAACCACTCCTCCTCCCCTTCAGACCACCCTCTGCCGTGGGAGTCTCACACCCACCAGAAGTCCTGAAGACGGGGTCCAAGTGTCGGTTTACCCTTCACTCACCTTGAGACATAACTGAGCTTTGAAAGAGGACAAGAGAGTCTTAATGAAAACTGAAGCATCTACTGTAATGTATGGTTCAACACTGGTGAACAAAATATAAATGTGTGTCATGTTCAATATGCCGTGACGCAAATACTGTTGATCTAAAATCAAGCTACACATATATTTTGTCTGAGTTTATTGTTTAGCAAGATTACCAAAAAACTACTGAACGTATAACCACGAAACTTGGTGGAAGGATGTGTTATGGAACAGGTACCAATTTGGTGTGGATCCGGGTCAGGAATATTCTCTTTAACTTTGTGAAATAAGGTGTTCTCAAAACATTTTCCTTGATTACTCAGAGAATAATTCATTGATGTTGATGAATCAAATCAGGCATGTTTTAAGTCTGTTCAAAATCTGGATCAAGTGGATTTACAGTGCTCATGGTCTGTTTCCACTTTGCCTCATGTCAGACGCACATTTCAGAATAAAAATGATATTACGTATTATAGTAGTAGTATTACAAATAATAGTATTATAAATAAATCTGGCTTCATGAAACTAGTACTGACAAAGATAGAAAGATCGGTTCAGTGGAAAATATCCCTGCACCACTCTTGCAATATACCATTTAATTAGTCATTTAATTCATAATTTATGAATGTTTTAAGATAATTGGATATGGTGAAGTATAGAGTCACGCTTTCTGCCAAAGTCGGAGCTTAACAATGCCCTGAGTGTTTCTATAACCTGTAACACTACATTTGAATACAGCAGGGGATGTAATAATACATAATTTGCTGTGGTTATTGTTGTTAAAGATGACAAGCGTTACAACTCATATTGTCTAATTCCAGAAGATTTGTTTTATTCTTACATTTCACTCTGTGCATGTCAGCAGTACTTTTCAATCCAATTGAGTTTACAAACGACCCACTGATACATGTATTAACAACATTTTTACAATTGGATATCTATTGCATACATCATTCTCAAAATCATTAACTTAGGCTAGCACCCCTTGTGCTGTTCACCAGTGTTGAAATAGATGGAGGTCCACTGCATCACATGCACTGTAGGCTAGATTTCTTCATTTACCAAAAGTTCTATGGCTGGATTTATATTTTTCATGATTTCTGCATGTACATTATAAATAAATTACAGTACCTTGTTTCATTGGTCCTTTTTGAGAATACTGGTTCTTTATATATTACAGTTTTTTCTGCACCACAGCTGAAGCAAGACAGTAAGCCACCGGCTGTGTATAATCCTCCGCTCACACTGAAGGTCCTTCCCTTCTCCGGTTTATCCCCTTTTAAATTAGAAATGTAATTTGGGGAGATAAATGCATTCTATTCCAGTTTGCTGTGATCAGGAGTACTGCTGTGCGGAAAACAGCATTGCTTCCCGATTATTGAATTTTTATGGCCAGGTAATTAATTGCAGATTCCCTGTTTTGTTCTATTTCTTCCTCTGTGACATTTTAATTTCGACAAAAAGCCACGGTCTCCACACGGCCCTTCTCCGGAGATCCTAATGGCCTATAAAACATGATGACTTATAGATATGGCAGAGCCTTCACTTCGCCAATGATTGTTTGAAACCTTGCTGATCACACAGAATTTAGTCCCCCTCTTGCTTCCTCCCGCCCGCCATCTCATCCCTGCCGTTCCTTCCCAACCTCCTGAATTCATTTCTTGTCAATTAAACTGCAGCTACTGTGTCCCATCTGAAGAATAGGAATCTATCAATGTGTCATCGACCGAGAATTCATTATTGGATGCGGCCCGGTAACTTTTCAAAAGCAGCGATCGGGCCATTATTCCTTAAAGACGATTGTCATTACTTGACCAGGCAGGCGAGTGTCCTTGGCTTGCATTGCAAGCACTGCATTTAAGGGTAAGGGGGAATCAATCGTAGCGGAGGCTGACAGACACCATATCTCAAGGCAGACAGGTTTGAATGCTTATATCATATCAGAATCCTTTGCTGGCACAGGAATCATTAGTTACCGTGGTGTCAGGAGCACATGTAGGCCACAGCCAGGAAGAAAGAAAGAGGGGGAAGGCGTTTTTTTTTTTTTATGCTGGTCTGCTAAAATGTCCTGAGATATTGATGAGCCACTATAAAACATCATTCTCCTCTTGCATAATAAAAGCCAGTTCAATACACTGGCATTTGCAAATTGTATTTCTTTTATTTTTTCATTGCAAAGATACGGTTTCACTTTTATGTTCCGTATGTGGCAGCTGGAACTGCCGTGCAAATATAAGGCAAAAATCTTCAGAATTAATAGGGAAAATACTGCAGGTTATAAACGCAAATTCAGCAAGATTCTGAAAACACTATGGCTCATTACATTAGGTATTGAACAGACAATGTTACAGTAAGATACAGAAGAAAGGTTGATATGGATAAGTCTCATCATTAGCTCAAACACTAATCTCTCTTGTGTTCCCCATTACTTGAATATATGTCCGCTGGAGTGTTTATTTATCAACCCTCCTTTCCTCCCTGCTTCTCTGTGCTGTCCCCTCGTCATGGTGCTCTTTTCTGCTGTGTAAGCACAAGTCCGTGCAACATATCACTCCCGAAGTATACCCCCCTCCTAACCTTCAAGAGTTCTCCCCTGCACAATCTCCATGGCTCTGTAATGGCCGATGCAGTTACCATATTTCAGCCCTAATTGGGTCGAAGCTACAGAGCCAATTTGGGAGGGTAGTTTGGAAAAGAGTTCCTCTGCGACATTGTTAGGCGTCGGGGTGTCTCCTGTGTTGCCAGGTGTGGACTGTAATTGCCACTGAATGTAAAGAGCACCTCCGAAGTGGAGGGCCGCTGTGGTTTGTTGGAGGGGGTGTGAGGATGCTCCATCCACTGCAGTGTTTTCCTCTGTCTCTGCTCAATAAGTCAATACAGACAAGATGAGATTGGGCGACTTGTCTTGTTTACATCTTTTAGGTTTGTTCTTGGGGAGTTCTGTTGCCCTGAGAGAGCAGCGTTTGTTCTGTGCAACCAAGCTCCGCACTCATCAGAATGACATATCACTCACCTGTATTCTATTTGCTGCCTCCACCCTATTTTCCTCCGTGTGGTAAATGTGCTATCTCCTCCATGACGCATTGCTCAGAGATGAAAATGTGTCTCACTGTCTGACCTTACACGCTGCTCCTCCAGAGTCAGGATCTATGGCAGCCATTTTCTCTCTAGCCAGTCATGAAGAAGCAAGAGATGTAAATGTCAGTCTGTGTCTCCTTAACACTCAATAAAGGGCTGGGATTGGGCCCTCCGCTCTGCCAGTCGATTGGCCATCTAATGAGGAGAGGCCTTACCATAACTCTCCAAGATTCACTACTGTTTGTGTTTCACCAGAGGCCCTGGCACAGTAATAATTCCAAGTGGATAAATGTTTTCCCGATAACAAGCTGAAATAACCTGTCGGGCTGAAGTTGATGTAGACAAGAAGAATCACACAATTAGTGATCAGTGGGGATTTATCCTGGAAGCAGGGAGACGGGAGGCGGGAGGAGCTTAGTGCTTTTCTCTGTCTGGCAAATATCAAAGCTACCATGCTCGGATTCTTCTGTATTCCCCCAACATAGGAGTCATCCGTCACAGGCTTTACCTTTGCCGCAGCCCTCTGTGTTTTTACCTCTGGATGCCCCCTCGCACTAGCATTTAGCTCGTTAATGTGATCGAAGCCACTCTGAGGGAGGGTGTTATGGACGACGCGTTTGCAATGAGACAATGCCGCCTAATCTCCGTTTATCTAGAGGCTACTTCCCACCTTGAAAAAGGAGCGGAGAGGTAGCGCGGAAATCTACTTAGGTTTGTTGGGAAGATTATAATACAGATCATCACTTATTCCAAATTACGGTAATGGTTTAACCTACAACCGCTTTTTAACACCGCCGATTATTCCAAAGCAGACAAAACTGTCTTTTATAGCAGCTTATTTGAATCTTTGATTGGGTTCGTTAATCGCCACTCTCTCTGCAATAGTTTTCAAATAAAGGGCTTATTTAAGTATCCTAAAAAGACAGAGACTACGTTGAGTCAGGCCATTATGCGTTTCCACATCTTATAATGTTACAAAGCACTCTAAAGTTGATTAATAACAACCAATTTCATCATAAAGAGGTAGGACTACTGTAGCTATTGTAATTAACCTTTAAGTGTGATGGACCTCGCCGTATATTGCCCATTTCTATTACTGACCCACATATATCACAGCAGAATTTGCAGCCTCTCCTTGCGTTCCAGGCCTCCCAGGAGCCTCGGCATACTCTATGTGTCCGATGACATCATATCCCCGCGGGAGCGTGAATTATCTTGTTTTTACCAGATCTCTCATATGTATTTTCTCTGCTGTTCTTGCACAAATGTATCATTTAAACCATTAGCAGCACCAGGCTCTTTCATTACAATGAACTATATCATCCCCTCCCCAGTGGCACCCGCAAGCCACCAGACTGTGAGAATACATTTCACTGAGGGGGAATATTGAAGGCGGCAACATGCCTAGGTAAAGTATTACTTAATTTATACTGCTAATGTATAACATTGATTCTCTGTGGGGAAAATAAAGGACAACATATTTTCAGGGCCCACATCATTAAGGTTTAATAATTTAGACCCAGTTAGTGTGATAATAAATATACTCGGGGAGCTAAAGTGAGGGTTTTGGTGATGAATGCAATTAGAAAACGTTGCACTTACACAGAAGAGTAATATGAATGGGGTGTATAAATTAATTGGAGTTGGAGCAATGGTGTGGCCTGCGGTGTTTCATGGGAGGGATAAAAAACAGCCTATTTTTCCAAGAGCCCTATCCAGAATACTAACTGTCCTCCGCATGCTGAGTTTCCTTATCGATATCTACATCGCTAACAAATGGCCGGCCTAAAAAATGGGCTCCCACTTCCTCTTTTCCAAATGCCGGTTTGCTCCCTGAAATTAAAAGGCGGTGATAATGTGCATTTGTTTAATTTTATTGCTGTTTGGACACATGGCTTTATATCTCACCCATCCTGCTTCTTGTATATCATTAGCTGGGGAATAATAGGATGACAGTCGCTGGTGCACATGCAAACCCCAAGATTCATCCACTTCATACAGTGTGTATCAGCAGGACTCTTCACAGACTATGGGCCTCCCCTCAGACAGCTTGGGATAATCTTCCCCCTAATTTAATTTAGGTAACTTGCTATGTTTTGCTTGGTTTCTGATAATGTAACTAATGTGATATTGTTTTCAGCTCCATTCACTGAGCTTCCACAGTTTGGCCTCCCACTTTTAACACCTGTATTTTTATATGACACATTTCAGCTGCTTATAATGAAGGTGCTTAAAAGGTGTAAAATTGTAAAAAAAAAAAAAGTCAAAGGGAAAGTTAAAACTAACGTCTTAAACTTGTGTCCTATTTTTGGGGAAATTATCAATACTATTCTTCTCCCTTTAAAAAAAAGTCATTCATGTTCTATTTACTTCCATCTACTTCTGTCAATTGTTTACCTAACGGGTTCAAAACAAATGTCATTGTGTTGAACTGGGCTTCAAACTTAATTTGATTTAATTTCTTTCGATTGTTGCCTTATTTGAAAGGTAGATAAGTCATAAACAAAGAGTATAAAATAGTCACATAGCTAAGGCAACTTTAGCGATTTGTGGTCACTATCGACAATTAGCTATGCTAACTGTATGGATTTCGTATAAAGGGTTTGAAATTTGTATCAACAACCTAAACAGGATTTAGGGTTACAGATCTGTAATGAGCCATTACAAGTTGAAGGTTTTTAATATTTTGGCTGGTGTGTTTTTTTTGTGTTTATTACTCACATTACCTACAATACGTTTTTACTTTTTACTAAAGTAGTTGCCCAAGGACCAGCAGCACTATCGCACTGCCACTGAAAATTATTAAAGGCACGTCTCACAATTTTATGAAATGTAGCTTGAGCTTCTTCGTATCCTGATGTGTACGAAAAGGTTGTGTTATAGAAATCATAGCTGTGAGGTAACATTTAAGAAAAAGTTGCAAAATATTACTTTGTGTAAGTAACTTCAGTCTTCAGGTCCATAAAGCTGCATTCCTGAAATCATTAGTAGCCTATTCTCAGTGACTGGTTTACACCAAACAGAGACTTCTAAGGAGCCTGAGGTATGAGCAGTAAACGTTGTAACATTGATAATGTTCCAGTCAAAGACCTTGCTTCTCTGAAAAAAATGTGGAGGGTTGGCAGGTTTTTGAGAGCTTTCCCAGAGCTCGATTTTACACCCCACCAAAAGATTAATAGTGCGCCGCCCTTGAAAAATGAAAATCAAAGGTATCAAAAAGCTCCCAGGGATTAGAGCCACGGAGTCTGATATCAAGCCCAGTTTACTCTTTATGATGTCATTTTCTTTTTATGGAGGAAGCAGGGGGTGAAAGCTCAAGGCAGATATGGGATCCAGGTTTGGGGGTAATCTCACATACACCACAGTGCATAAATCTCCTCTGCTGATCTCCAGAATCATGCCTCTATTGACAAGAGCTCTCTCTTTTTGAAAAGTGTGCAGGACAGTCCCACTAAACATTTATGGATGTCATTCCTTGGTCTGGGCCCCTGCTCTGTAATAGCTTTTAGTGTCATGTAACACTTCTACGTGTGAGTGAATGCACAAATGTGTCTGAGACCCTGCTGAGTAAGTTTACGCTAGCCGTTAATCATTGTCTGGGCCAGTTGGCTGTAGCCACTGGGCAGGTGGGCCTGTCAGGTTGGCAGCCTCAATCATGCAGCACTGAAACCGGAGCCCTCAGGGACGACCATGCCCCTGGTGTCTGTCAAGTCACACATCAACTGGTGCTCACCAAGTGCTATTTTGACTGATACTTTAGATAACTCTCCAGTGTGTTGAACTTGCCCGAGAGCGGTAATTAAATCCCAATGAACAGACACATAAAATTTAACCGGAAGACATAACGGTTTTATTTTGTCTCTGATTTCGTACAGTGAAACATTAGTGGGATCATTTCACTAGCTCGTGGAATTGGATATTTTCCCCCTGTACTGTAAATATGGTCTCGACAGAGCTCTGTACTTTAAAGTAGCCGTTACCCTTGTATTTTTGTGTCCTAGCTGTTCAAGATGACTCACGTTTAATGGGGTGACTTACTTCATTGTGGTTCCATTGCATGTGGCAGTAGTTGAGCACCAGTCAATCAATGTTTAAACAAACACTCTGTTATTGCAAAAGAGGAGGCAGAGGCAGCTCGCGGACCTGCTGTTTGTGGAGTTTATTTTCCCATATATACTTCTCTTTAGCATTGCACTGATAGCTAGCATGGTATGTATGCAAGAAAGCCATCAGAGTTGTGTGTCCCAAGCATGAAACTGTGATTATTGTTGTGATGACAATCGTACTGGCACCAAAGCGTCAGCTGCGCCCATGCAATGAATATGTGGGTACAGGGTTGGGTTGTGGCTCTATTTTTGGACGGTTGAGTGTAGCCTACATTGGCTAAAGCTACACTGTACAACTGTTGTGCAGTTTGCTACAGGGATGTCAGGGGGACTATCTTTTCAAAGGGCTGCTAGCTATCATTGGCATTGTTCCTGCCAAAGTCAAAGCTATCAGGTTCTGGAAATCAAGCTAGGGCTAGCATGAAACTCAACATACCTCCCAAACCAAACCTTCCTGCTACATCCTCGTCGTGTACACTTTCTCAGCTACTGCAGGAATCAGAAGCTTCCTCGTCTGCAACTCAACCACAGCAACGTCTTCCCGCAGCTAAAGACCCTCATGTGAAGGTCCTGTTCTCAAACCACCCTGACATTTAACTAGCTCAATGATGGACAGAGGATCAGAGGTGTTAAGCATTTTCCACTGTAAGTTAACACTGAGGAGATGGAGAACACTATGCAGCCTGTCCATCGCAGTGAAGTGGCTCTGACAGGAAAGCATCTGTGACCCCAGGAGCTGACAAGTGTCCTGTGAACCAGACACGAATACTTGGACCGGGGATTAGCACTGTGGCTGACGATGAGGATGTTCTTGGGCTGAGGATGTTCTAACAAAAAATATCCAAGTGTAAAAATAAGTTTGTTTTTTATGGGGGTACATGCTGAAACTAATGGAAGTGACTTTCTGTCATTGTGACGTTTACCAGGCAAAAGAAACTTAATAAACCTCTTGCCGGAAATTGCCGACTTATCGGACACGATATGATTTGAGAGTGGAATCACCGAACTCTCAGCAAACACAGACATATTTCCACTAGGCCAAGCACGTAAATGCTCTGTAGCATTTGTTTACCTCTTTTCATCTGAATAGAGTAAAATGCTAGTTTGTAACACACGGGAAACCCATGTTGTGTTGCCACATTTACTGCGTTGCGTTGTGTTGTCACTTTTACTGTGTTGCGTTGCGTTGTGGGCAATTAAAGTCATCAGTGAATTAGCAGCTCCTGTGCAGTGCACATTGGTACAGTTTATAAACAGCATGAAAACAAACCAGCTCGGCTTCTCTTGAGTTTCACACGGCCATCAAACTGTCAGGTCCAGGAACAGACATCTACCCTTTACTGTCTCCTCGTCCCTCGCTGTGCCAGTAAATTCTCCACAGAGTATAGACTTCATTAGTGCAATCTTCAGCATCACACTGACAGTTATCACTGCCCTCCTCTTTTTACTTACTTATAGTAGCTGCTGTTGTAAATCTTTAAGAGACATATTAATTAAACAGTCTGAGACAACACCTACTTTCTGTGTATTTTCAGTTGAGAACATGCTAAAAGAGCCTTTAATTCAGAAAATAAAAACATGGGTTTGGACACATAACGGTGCCTTTCCCTTTGCACCGAGGTTGTTCCTTCGCTCACTTCTCAATATGAATTCTCTGCAACCCACAGCAGTTATAACTCAACCCTGGGCTTGATACGATCTCCTGAGCCCAGTTTCTCTGCCAGAGTTACACTGAAAATTGTGATCCTGTGTAACGAGAGTTGAGGGTGCCACAAGAAATCGCAGCCATAAAGTTAGGCGCTTGTAGATTACATTGACAGCATACACACATGCGCGTTGCACACATATTCACATCACTCACGGCCCCCTGTTTAGAGCCGTGTTCGTGCGGCGCAAGATTTATACTAACGCCAGTGACAACACGTCCTACTTGGCCTTAGACCTACATAAGTGGTGGTGTGCTGAGGCCAGCTGGGTATTGATAGTTGGCATGGGAAATGTAAATTATTGCTGTCTCTTACCAAAAATGTCATTCAATCCCTACCTCTGCTTGTCCACTTGAACTTCTCAGTAAATTAAACCATATGTTCCACCCCAAGAAATATTTCAAATCTACAGTCCCAGCAATTGCCAAATCAACAAATCAATCAAACCTTGCGCCGATCAGTTTTGTTTCTCGAAAGTGGCCTGTGTCCTCCACACTGTCCTCTGCTCTGTAACTATCACGTCCATTTTCTTTAATAAAGACACTTGGTGGCTCTAAGGCATTCAGTTAGCTGCCACGTCCTGTTGACCACCATGTCACAACACCGGTGTTCAAGAGAGAGACCCAGGGCCTATTTTTAGCCGGGATGACCTCGGGGACAGTTGACAATGAGGCCAAAGTGTGAAGGAAAGGACTGGCATCGTGTTAACATGAGCTCACCATGCGACCAGCATGGCCACAGCTGCAGTTCGGCCCTCAGTGATCATGTCACATCTAGATCCATGAACAAGACGAACATTGGAAATATGTTCACCTTGAAGTAGAATGGCACTCAGTAGAGCGTACACCTCCGCCAAGGCCCAACCGTCCCCTTGATTTTAAACAACCTGCACCAAATCTCACTCACTCATAGATACTCATAGACTCATAGTTCCCTAAATGACTTGTTTTCATCAGGATCCATGAATTATTCTCTGAGAAATAAACAAAAATGTTGAAAAACGGCCTGTTTTGCAACGTTAAAGAAAGTAAAAAAAAACATTTCCTGGAACTAAGTATAATAACTGTTGTGTTTAGTGATAAAGTTTGAAGGTTTCATCATCATGTTCTTCTTTTTCTTTTTCTATTTCTTCTTCTTCTTGCATCATCCACATTTTCTAAAACTAGAAATACTGTTTTTACAAAATGTCAACTTGTCAAACTATTTTTTTCAATATATGAAGAATATAGCCCATTATGATCATGTCGGTTATACGAGTTCTTAAAATCATCACTTTGTCAACACATGAAATATCAAGAAGGTTAATACGTGTATCCCTCCAAACCATTTTGAAAAGAGCCAAGCATAATCTAGTCTGCTGGAAATGGGGGTCGTTTTAAATGTAGTTAGCACTGATGACACCCGGGAGAAATCTTTACCTAAATATGATTTAGTGAAAAATGAACTCAAATGTGTCGTTGTCCTCCGTTCCGTGTGTAAATCCTCTCGGCATCACTGCCGAAGCGGTCGTGAGGATGGGAGCGGATTCCCTCGCTGGCCTGTGAACATCTGCTGGGCCATTTAGCCAGCTAATAGATCAACCTGGAAAAAGAGAGAGAGAGAGGGAGAGGGAGAGAGGGAGAGAGGGAGAGAGAGCAGACGTGCAGGTGTTCCTGGCCAGAGCCAGAAGACATCAAACCATGAGTCCCGGCCAAATCCACCAGAGCACAAGCTGAATGACTCACGGTTTCTAGCAGATAATAAAACAAGCATAAAGTTTGCTTAAGGTACAGGTGGGGGTATTTTGCACCATACACAAGAGAGACCAGGCACCGGCCCCGTACAGGGAGAAAGGTAATTGGATGCATATGGGAGGAGGTAAATGAAAGAATTTTGAGAATATCTCCGTGGAATACAAAATGAGGACAGGACAGAAAAGGAAATTAAAAATTATTTGAAGCAGATGGACTGTTCTTTGAGTTTTTCAGGGGAAATTTATTAGTGCCGCGAAAGAAATGTGTCTGCTTATTTTGTGCTGCCACAGAATGAATGGCCTGCTGAGTTGTGCTTGTGTTAGTTTATGACCGCCTGTTCATTATTCATAATTTAGAAGGCATTTGTTATCGATTCGTGATTTAGTGTGATTTATCGGTGCTTGTCAGGTTTCATTCAAAACTCCACCAGTTTTATTTCAGCAGCAGGCCCAGAGTTTATGAAAAATACAAACAAAGTTGGGCGATATGCGGATACAGTTTCATTTGTACCTGATTACATAACCGCCTTGGCTGGATTCAAATAGTGCCTCGCCGTAATTCATTTGTTCCTGTTATTTCTTTATTGCCAACAACAATAAAATGAAATGTTCGAGAATACAATATCAGTCAAGAAACACTTTGTAATGGAAATGCTGATGTGAAAACATCAAAATCCCTCCAAGTTCAGACCCTGTTTAAAGTTCAGTGTGGTCCGGTAGAAACATAATATTACCAATTGATCAGGAACAGCGGTTATATATTACAAGCCTCACCCCGAGAGAAGAAGGTGTTTGGTTCCTACAGCCGGCATCGTTAAATCGACTGGCTCCGGGCATCATGGGAACATAAAGGTTAGCGCCGATATTAACCCAACATATGGTTTGAATTTGGCAGCAATATCTCAAGATTAAAATTCTCAACATGAGAGGGCCAGCTCAGTCTGTTACACTTGTATACATTCTGTTGTGGTTTTAGTCCTAACTTCAATTTCCCCAACATGGCTGTTCGAATCCACTGTCCTCTGAATTCTGCTTTACTCCTCACAAAGATTTAAAAAAGAACAGTCACTGTTGCAAAGGAGCCGAAACCAGGCTCGTGTGTTCATGTGGTGTCAGAATAATTGGAAAAATGAGATCCCGACTGGGAAAATTTACAAGAACGTCATGTCGGAACTACAACTCGGAAAGTTGGTTCAAATTTTGGGACACGAGCTGCTGAAGTCATCGCTTATAACCAATTCATCATTTTACAATCTAATCGCAGCTTCTAATGTCAACTTGTCAAATGTTAGCCTCATTTTGTCACTTGCAAACTGTCCATCTCTCACAAGCGCCCAACAACAGACTTTTTAGCCCATACAGACTTTTGTATGATTTACGTGCAGACATTTAAAATTATTTTTTTGCCTCTCACACCTCCTTTGCTCTTCGTTATTATACTAACATTGAAAATTGGTGTCAAGATGTTATTTCAACACATTTTGTTTACAGCGTCCAGCCAGTAGTTTCACACATGTGCCTGCTATTGGTAAGAAAAGTGAATGCACCAGTACTTAACTGTAGGCTATAGGCTAGATGAGCCAAAAGATGAAAATTATACATGCTCCAGATTTGGTACTTACACCACCTGCAGGCAAAGAGAGTCACAACTAGGGGGTGACGTCAACACGTCGGTCTGAACTGCTGCTTCCTTTCTGGTTGGTGCCTGCAGGCATCACAAATAATATAAATGATGGCTGTATTCTATTCAAATGTCCCAATAAGCCATGGGTGGGACAGTGATGGTGACAGTGCGGCAGCGTGCAGCAACACCAGGACCCTGAAATCGAAGCAGCTCCGTGGAATTCAGCCATCGTGATCTTTATTATTTATACCTGTGTTGTTCCCACGGTGACAGGTCAGAATGTCGTCCATGTAGAACACATATGACTGAACCGCTCCCCTGCCGAACACTCTACAGCATGGACATGCGTGAGTAACTCTATGAGTGAGTTACAGCATTAGGTTTCAAGATATGATAGAGATTGTGTTGTGCTACTGTACTGTCGGATCACAAAAACACACTCTAAGGTAAAGATTATGTCTATAATTCAAGCCAAGAGCTGAACCAAAGGCCTGCAATACACCTTTGTTCCCGACCGGAGAAGAAGAGACAGACAGGGCTGTCTCAGTCTGAATCATTTGCCTCCTTTTCATACGTGCCCCTCTGAGCTGCGGGTGAAGAAGGGAGATGTGTTGTGCGAATTGTGAGAACAAAAACAATTCTCACCTTGAGATAAACAAGAGGCATCGCCGAGGCCTGCTCTCTTCCTGCTGTGCTCAGCAAACAGTTCCATCCAGGACAACCAGGAATTAAAGTAACAGTGGAGTTCAACCGCTGTCAGTACAAATAAAGAAACCAGATCCAGCGAGTTCTGAAGAAACAGTGCGTAATGGGATGTGATGTCTGCGGGCACAGATGAGAAGACGGAGTTTGAATCAATAGAAAAAATAAAACCGCAGAAGCAAAAATCAAAAAGGCGAGAAATTATGAAGTTGTTTGCGTAGCTGGAAAAAAGCTTTGTTCTCCTGCAAAACAACAAAATCACCTAAGCATTGTTTCGTTTGACGAGGCCCTGAATGTCACAGCCTGAAATTAGCATTTTTCTCTTAATAGACCCAAATTAGGTTGGGCAAACATAAGGGCAGATACATGACTTGTGCGATTATGTACTTGTGCGATTGTTCTTGCCGCGCGCAGACAGCAGACACAGCCTCACATCACTGGACCGTGCGCGTTTCATCTGGATCTAAACCGAGCCGTACCTTTCAAGTCTCAGATCGACACAGCTGACGGAAACAAACAAAACCCCTCCTGACAGCTCAAAAGCCTTTCTGTGTCTCTCTGAGGTTAGTGACGCTCCACGAGCTGACACATAGTAGAAGAAACAATTGCTTCATTAGCAAGAGGTGAAATACTTTCAAAAAAGACCTTGTTGGCTGCGCCGCGAGGGGAATTAATAGACTCCAGATTGCTGCCGTAACTGAAGTAAATTAAGTTCACGACAAAATCATTCGGTGACGGAGATTCTTTTCTATGTTTAAAGGTTTTTGGCATCACTGACCAAAAGGGGCAGTGAGTGTGATGTGCGGATTGACCTTCATTAGAATGTAAATTTATGAAAATTAGGTAAATTGGCGGTAAAGTGCAGGGGAGGTGTTAAACTAAAAAGTCTAAATCTGATCAGATTGACCACATGTTAGTCCAATGAAACCTTATAAAAGATTAACGATGATTCATTTACGATGAAACGTGATGAATCTCACACCTTGTCCACACTAATGCAGAGATTTTGCTAAATCAAATATTTCCTCTGCGTTTGGGCCATTCATCCCTAAAAGAGAGATTTTAACTAACAGCTTCCAAAGTGCAGATTTTCAAGTTGTGTGTACTTAAAATGCAGCGTTCGTGGAGACGATGACATCTCCGCTTACTTCGCACATGCCCACTGTCGCTTTATGTAATGAGCAATAAGTTCACTGAGAATGCTCAGAATGTTGTTCTCTGTTATTTGATAGATCCTTGATGTAGACTTTATCGTATATTATATCTTTGTGTTCTCATCCCAATGGAGATATTTTGTAAGATGAAGGTCATGGGGAAGGAGAATTTTTTTTTTACAGAGGAGAAAATATCTGTTCAAAAAATATCTGCAGTAATGTAGACATGGCCTCAATCTGCTATTTGCTTGGTTGCATTGTAAACTCATACATTGCATGTTTGACAGGGTAACTGCCCAAGGCAAATTGTTACTGCCCCCAGTGGTAATTGAACATGTTTGGTGCCAAATCCACAAATGATTTCACAGATTCCCTGGGTTCTACGCTTTTCATTCATATTTTAGCAAAAGATCTCTAATAAACCCTCTCTTTGCTACCTGCCCAGCATCGAAAGCCAAACAGACAAAGTTAGCGACTAGCCGTTGAACAGAGTGGTTCATTTAGCAGCTAGTTGGCAGAGACCAAAACAGAGCACCAAGTCAAGAGGTAATCTTCAGGAAGGTTGCAATTAGTTACAGTATGTGCGATTCTCATTCACAAGCACAACCATCCCTCTATCCCATAATGAACGAGAGGTTTGCTTGAATTGAAGTGGCACCACAGTGACAGAGCAGAGCTTTGTCATTGTAATGGTTGCCAACATACTTAACCCCACCATTTTAGACATTAGCTTCCACCACTGGAACTCCAGAGAGGGCTGCAGCTTCTGGAAACACTTTTCGTACCCGGTCCGCTTATAGCCTCACCCTCCCACCCCCACCCCCCCCCCCCCCCCCCCCCCCCCCCCCCCCCCTCTGAAATGCTTGGCAGAGAGGACGATCTCATGATTATAGCTGCTTTTTGGTTTTTTATCCTCACCGTGCTCGGATAGGTTTGAATTTCTAAGACGTTCAAGATGCAGCAGGCAGTCGGGGAGATAGAGAGGCCAAGCTAAGGTGAGAGGGAGAAGAAAGCCGAGTGGAGAACAAGACCGTTTGAACTGAGGAGTGTAATGTAGTCAGGATGGAATCTGTCACTCAGCTTATTGCATGTTGATGACTCAGGGTAGTTCCAGCTGTAAGCAGCTCCTGATTTATGGACAGTCAGTGAACTCCTGCGGGCAGCGAGGTAGGGAGGAGAGGAAGATCACACCCCCACAACTGCAACAGGGCCAGAGCAAAGAGAGAGAGAGAGAGAGAGAGAGAGAGAGAGAGAGAGAGAGAGAGAGAGAGAGAGAGAGAGAGAGAGGCAGGGCCTGCATTTTTCCCCATCATGCCAGACTGCTTTGCACGGCAATTAGCTGTGTCCTCATTTAGTTTGCCCCGTCCCAAAGGGTAATGAAAGTCATACATCATCTTCAGGGCCTGCTAATTATCCAGCTCAGTTGCAGGTAAGCTTTGTAACCATGAGAAGGCCCTGTCGCCCAGATATTTATTGCTCTTCCAATAAGCGGGTAAAAAATACTCTCTTGAAAGGTTGCCTGTACCAGGCACCTCACATCCTTGACATACCTTTTCGCAAATGTGCTAGTCAAAGGGGAAATGTCTTCATTCCACATAAATCATCTCTTCTAGTGCGGCAACAAAATGTTCGGCCAGAGCAGTGTGCGAGTGCTGGAAACCGGAGAACATAAACATTTTGGGGGTCAGCTTGTCTGTGTTGATTTACATGTGGATGGCTAATGGAGGAAGCACAAGTGAAATACTGTAGTGTGTAACAGTATGGCTGAGGGACTGCTCCTGCTGTTTCAGAACCTATTATTGAGAGACATGTTTGGATTGTGCTGCTCAGCCCTGAAGTGCATTACTTTCCTTGTCACACTAAACATACTTATTTGGATAACAAAGCCTAATATTTGCAGATAATCTTGACTTGATACTAATGAAGACAAAATACTGAAGGATATATTTAATCCTATCTTGATTTAATCAAGTTTGAAGAAATGATTACTCCACACATCTGTGGAGATTTACTCGAAAGCATGAGCGAAGTCAAATATTATCATTGTTCAGCCACAAAATGGCCGAAAAGACATTTTGCAGATTTGGAATGAAATTTTTAAATGATCTTTGGGTTTTGGTCGGCTAGGTCACATTGGCTGGGATTATTTTATGCTGCGTGTAATCGGGGGAAATCAAGCAATAACAATGCATATCAGGGACAGGGAGCGACAGATTCAGTGCAGCTGACATTAACTGCATTGGGCTCGGACACAAACATAAGAATGGCTGTCAGGTTTACACTGGACGTAGGGCTTTAACCTAACTCTAATACAAACTTGGGACATATTGTTAGACACTTTATACTTTATTATACAAAACTTACAAAGTATATACACAGACAAAAGGATCATATGTATATTGTAGAGTGTAGCATCATTTGTGCAAATCAGAGCTGGTGTGTCTGAGAAAGACAGGCAGGAGATGATGGTGAACACAAGGTGAATGAAAAGACATCAGAGAGATCAGTAGAGTGTTCACCGCCGTCCCAGCTAAGATGACACTACAAAATCCAATGTGATGCCCTGACATGTTTGGATGTTTGGGCCCACATCCGCTGTCACCTACGTACACAGATAGGGAATCTGTCTCGGTCCACTGATTGTGGCCGTCACTCCTCTCTGCCTTCCTGCTGTCATCCTCGCGCCGCCATCCGATCCACCTTGAGCCTGGCAGCTAGTGCAGTCTGGGTATTGGAGTCTGGAGAGCGCGGGGTGAGAGCTTGAGGCAGAGAGGAGACTAATTGTCAAGGTTATGCCTCGGAAGATGATTGATGCCAGGCTGGGCTTTCCTGTCAGCCTGTCAGGAGGCAGGAATGTTTAATGTTCTCATTATTGGTTACGCTGTTGTGTATATTTCTCTGTCAGCGCCGCCGAGCCATCTGAACTGCCAAAGCACTTCAAAGGCCTGCAGGTCATTTATCTTCCCCTGACGCTCCCAATGCTCAGCCTCAGCTGAGTGCCAGTGATTTGTTATGACTTGAGAGCTGGCTGACAGACAGGTCCTCTGTACAGAGGGGGAAAAAAGGAATCCTTTTTGTCACACTGTGAAAACATCAATGTTCCCGTAATGGGCTACAACTGTCAGTGGAGGCCAGCACCTGACAGTTGTGTGGCCTCACTAATTTGCAGTCCCGGTGACTTGCACTCTTCCCGGTTTAGATTTGGTTTTGGTGTCACATACAAACAGGCCGCCATCTGTTGTTCACCGCCACAGGGAGGGCGGAGGAGAAGAGGGAAGGCTATGCTAATTGAAGACACCTCATCATTTCGTATTAATCATCGAGCCTACCCGTCCCTTTCTTTTGAAGTCAGGGCCGAGCGATGAAGGGAAAAATAACTCTGTCTCACCAGAAGACAGGGAGGAAGATGTGGCTCAGCAACGCTGTCCAGAACACGGGTGAAAATAGAGAGAGAGGGGAAAGGCGGGGGATAGGAGATAGAGGAAGGAGGTGGGGAGGAGGGAGGTCTCACAGAGGGGATGAGAGGAGCCTTGAGGGGAAGCATAGGAGGAGGTGAGGAAAGGGGAGGGGCATGGGTGCAGCAGGAGAGAGGGAAGAGAAGAAAATCTGATCTTTGTTTCCTTTCCCAGGCCGTGACATGATTAATCGTTTTCTTCTGATCTAATTTTGGAACATGAAAAACAGCACATTTGTCTTGAAGAAAAATGATGTGCCGCGCTGTGCAGATGGAAATTTCAAGCCCTGAAAAAGATTAAAGTGAAATTCCACTCCTTAGACCTAATCATGAGCTGTACATTATACTGTCGTCTTAACCAGATGGTGAGTTTGATTCCCCGGACCCTTCCTCATATTAATGAATGCTAGACTGTTATATTTGACTATGGTAAGTGAAATGTCTATCAGGCCTAATGGACTGCCATCCAGACTAACACACGCTACACCTCTTTCTGCTCGTCCTGCATTTTTCATGCTGCAGACTGCCGCTCTATGTGGAACACCGTGCTTCCCCCGCGTCCATTTCTCACACTGTTGTCGCCCGCTAAATATTTTCACACTGAGGCCGGAGAACAAGAACAAACTTGTGTCCACAGCTAATTTCCTCCCATAGGTTAGGGCCATAACTCTGGACTTACAAGTGTCACCTGGGGCAAGCGGGGACGGGAATTCAATAGTAATGTGATTAAGCTTCCAGTCAATATGACTGCATACACGGCAGTATGTTAACCAACCTAATTATGAGAGGGGTGATAAAAGGAGAGGAGTGGGTGGCCGGGCATTTCATCTCGGCACATATACGGTCGCCCTGTGGCACTGTCCTTTTCCTACCACAGAAAAACCTCAAGCACACACACACACACACTCTCTCTCTCTCTCACAAAGAGTCCTGTATTTCATTTCCAGAGGAGCTCATTTCTCACTTGCCACAGACAAACTGGGTTGTACGATTAGTTGGTTGCAAACTACCCGCTGCAGAACTGGCTTCTGTCTGTATATTTCTGGAGAAGAATCGGATACATCTGTTGCGTAACGTCTTGTTATGACATTATATTCCCATCAGAGTGGGATGTGATGACAGTGCACGGTATTTATTAAGCAACACTGATGCTAATTTCAGTATCTGTGAGACTCTCTTAGCTCGGCTGCAAAAAAAAAAGAAAAGGAACACATCAGCTTTATTTAATGTTGCTCTGCATTATTCTTTTGCACCATCTGTTTACCGTAGGGGAACAGTCCCACCTCGTGAAAATACAGAAACAAGACTTTGGACGGTTGTGTGGGTCGTTTTGGCTGCTGCTGGAGCACTTGGAGGCCTTTTCATCGTTTTCGTGCCTAAACTAACTCAGCTCGCATTTTGTCTCCTGAGGTAAATCCAGTGTAATGCCGTCCACTTTCTGCTCTCACCGTACTGTAGCTTTTCTGTCCGTTTTTTGGATGGCCAGAGCTGTAAAACCTGGGAGTAGACGAAGCCTCGTGGCAGGCTGCCACTCTCTTTGTTCGCTAATATAGAAAATGCAAATGTTTGGAGGAAAATCTGCGACCAGGGAAAAGACCAAGGGGAGCAAAGGGAGGGAGCCAGCACAAAACTTTATTCATGGATATGCCAGACGCAAACTGAAAACAACAGCCCCCTGAAACCTGGACGGCATCGCCAAGCCACGAACATGAACGGAGCGAGACAGAGAGAGCACAATGCCAATATGTCACACGCTAAATAGTTTTAAATTAGAGCCTGTATACGCCTGTTGGAGACTACATTCATCATACTCAACGTTGGTCTGTTTCTTGCAAACTTGGCAGTAAGAGCTTCCACATGCCAGTGTCGGCGCTGGGGAGAAACAGAATCGGGTTATCAGCAGAAGTTTACTTGTCTTTAATCAGCCTGTAGCTAATTACCAGGCTTCCACACAGCGTGGCCATAAGTCATTAATCATACAGGGCGTCTGGGAGCTCTCAGCTTTGTCCCGGACCACTGCAGCAGACAGGAGCTCCCTTTTCCATGATGGAGCTCTCTCCCTCTCTCTCTCCTTCCTTCCCCGTCTCCTTCAGAGCGGCGATGCCTCCAGCAGCAGTGGCGTCGCCCATTAGGGTGTAAATTACAGGCCTCGTCGTAGATACCCAAACAAAGGCCATCTGTTGTACTTCCTGTTTCTTTCCCCACTAGCTCTCTTACAAAAGATGACTTCAGCATCACTTAAACACATCAGTGAAATGCGTGTGTGCTTGCCAAAAAAACGTACCGCCGCTTGCCTGTGCTCGTTGACGTGAACTGTCAATCAGCAAATCAACAAATCAGCGCTGCAGGACGACGTCAACGGACTCTTGGCAAACCCACTTGCACGTTAGCTTGATTGACGCTGGGTTCGATCAAAAGTTGCCGTGGAGAAAAGTGCGGCGGTAATTTTTCGCAGTGAAAGTGGCGGTGAGAAATAAAATTGTCATTTAGCCGGACCAGGTGATACATCATTCTGTCTGCGCCGCAACACCCTCGCTCACCAGTGACTAAATGGGCCCGGGCTGTTTTCAAATTACAACACAGAGGTGCTGAGGTCTCGGCGAGGATCCATCCATGGTGCTCTGACGGCAACATTTTTAATCTGCCGTCCGTACAACTGAAAGGTTCATCTGCGTGACAGCCGGAGACAGATTACTCTGTTGAAATGTTTCCGATGATTATATCTAACCGGCCAACACCGTGTGTAAAATAACCGGACAACAAGAACGAGAGAAAGAGGGAGATGAAGGACACTGACACAGAGAGAGAGAGAGAGAGAGAGAGCGAGAGAGGATGTCTTCCTCCATCACTCTGATCCCTCGGACAGCTCCATTCACCGTCCTCCATCACTCTTTGACAGGGGATATTTCCTGCGACCCTCTGACTCTGTTTTTTTTCCCCAGTGCTCCTGAAATTCCACGCTCAGATGTACACATGCGAGGAAAAATATCTGAGAGGAGCTGGCAACTGCAAAGTGAAGCTTTCAGACGCTTTTCATGCTAGTGCATGACAAACTCCCATGGTTGGCTGAGCGTCTCCATCGACCAGGTGGAACAAAACATCCCTTTGTGCACCTCGGAGGTCAACCTGTTTCCCATCATGAATGACACACACATGCAACGCACAAAATACTGGGTGGTAAGTGAATTTCTCTGTGCTGGATGCACTCGTGTCAGGAGCAGAGAAAGGTTGCAATTTCTTCCTTACTCTTCAACTCTTTGAGCACAAGGTTGTGAAGACAGATGGTGCGTCATGTAAAAAGCAAAAGACTGGCATCAAATGAAAGATTGTTTAAAGTCAGAACTGCCAAAGCTTTATGCCCATCATTTATCTTGTTACCAATAGATCAAATTCACTTCATGGCAGAGTCATAAAAATGTATGAGAATGTAAATGACTGAGTGACCCATTCATCTTCTTTAAAGTGGCAAATGTAACATGCTTCTCATCCAGGGTGATAAACTCATACTTCACTCTTTCATGAAGGATTCATTGTTGATGGTGAAACGTCCTGAATTTCATTACAGCAGCAGGTAGAGAGGCTCTGTCAAGGTAGTCCTGTTGCAGTACACTATGTGTAAATCACCCACGCTTTGTTATGCACAGGACGGACCAGGATCTAATTTTTTATTGCAACAAAATAAATTGGACCTCAGCATTTCTTCCTGTTGAGGCTCACGGCTTTTATCCAAAAGTTAAACCGAACGCTCAGCCCTTTAAAAAAAAAAAAAAACACACCAAGATAGTGTGTGACGTTTTTACTTCACGTGTTTTTCTTTGATGCCGTTTCCTGAAAAATAACATCAATCATTCTGATTTCCTCACGAGAAGAAAAACTGCGGCCTGAAGAGTTGCGTTTCGAAAACCTCGGAGGACAAAAAAAATGCAATCATGCCACTAAAACTCAATATTTCTGCTGGACACAGTGAGTGGTGAGTGAATCAAAGGGCAGGTTTTTCCCTCGCACACACACACACGGACATTCAAAGTGCCCGCACACACACAAATAGGGATACACATATGCTCCTAGACAGAAACATACACACATTAGTCGACAGGGCAGTACACTGAGGTGGTTTATGCTTCTTGTCAGTTGGAGGGCGTGATGAAGTAATGATTAATATGGGGGATGTTTGGAAATGTAAATCTATGCTGCAGCACAAATAAACTGGGGGGGTTTCTGGGGATGATTAAATGGACATTTCACAGTTGATTGAGCATGCAAAAAGTCATCCATTTCCCCCCTAACTCTGTAAACAGCGATGGCTGCCCCCTTTTCCTGTGAAGTATATGATGGTCGTTGTGGTTTTATATGCACACACAGGCCATTGAAGACGAATGAGTGGCTCAATTTATATAACCACTGGGATCTCCTGATTAGGTAATTTATATGGGGGACAGGTTTATAACTGCTAACTCACCGTCGTGTCCCGCAACAATTATTCCTGAAATCCAGCTGTAAAAGCAGACAGTAAATCCTGCATTTTTCTTTCGCTGTCATCAGGGCCCATAACCTGAGATCTGATTTTCAATAAATCTTTCTTTTTTTTCTCTTTGCTGTGAAATGGAGGGCAATTACGCCGAGAGAGGGAGACTTTGTGAAATTGATCCAAGCCGTGAAGTATGCATGTATAGTGTCTATCTAAGATTGCCCTCCGCGACCTTGGTGCATCTAAAAAGCTTGGGATTTATAGCGTGTCCCACATATTTGAGAAAATGGAGTATTCTCCCTTAATGGGTCAGGAACTCATCTACTGCAGGTGAAGGTATACACAGAGGATCATAAATTCACATGAGAAGCATTGGATGAAGACTAAAATGTCAGTAATCCGGTCAATACATGACAGTTACAGTGAAATATCTCAAACAATAGGTGTGAGGAAAATTGCCGTTGGATGTAAACTCCTGCTTCCTCTGTTTACAGCCAAGCTACAACACCGTGATCACAAAGCTGCATTTATCACTGAGCGTATACACGACCGTCGAGCAGTTTATTTTGCCGTTGATTCAAGTCAGCGTTCATTACTTTCAGCGCCTCCAACAGGGGGGTTGTGACTCCAAACAGGGCCAGAGTCATCAAGAAAAATAAAAAAAATCTAAATTTAGAATATCAAATTTAACAAGAAAGAACGCCATTAAATTAAGATTATTCACATATAAATATCAGCACTGTTAAAGGTTAATATAGTGACTCGTGAAACTTAAATAAGGCAGTAAAAGTACATATGGACATGATACTGCATATAAAATGACATACTGTATATCCTGCAGTTGAAAATTCCAGAGTGAAAAGATCATGTACGACTTGTACTCACCTTACAGTTGACAGGAAAATACTCTGGACAGGTTAACAGTGAGGTTCACTCTCTTGGGTCGGTGTCTGTAAGACCCTGGGTTGTTTGGCTGGAGCACAAAGTGAGATTTCCTGGACTTAAAATTGGATATTTTTGGCAAAGCCGAGTAAAACTCAGAAGACAAGCTTGTCTGTTTGTCAGCAGACCTATAAACCATGAAGAATATATCCACAAGCTACCATCTACTGGTTCTTGATTTATTTATTTCTGGTGTGTTTATTTTGTAATATTTCTGTATTCGTCAAACTGTTGTTTATGTGAAACTACCGAGAGCCGATTCAAAATCTAATTATAATTCAGAATAATGGCATCATTGCTTTATTTATTATTAGTTTAGTTCTCATAAGAATAATTATCGTAAGGTCTAAAAATATCTAGGTTATCCGATTTTTCATCTTCTTATTCACTTACTTATTACTTAGTCACTAAAGGGTAATAACGTGGTGTAATTCACCAGTATTATACAGCACATCTCAGTTGACTGGGGATACGACATGGAAAATAAGGCAGCGAAAAACATGCAAGTAACATTAAAACTCCTCTTAAAGTTTAACACTGTGGTCGAGCGTTCACGGTAAATTGAATTCGACATCTCTCTCAGTATATGTTGGTTTGTTCTGGACAGCATCTGGTGAGAAGTGGATGTGTGCTATTAACAAGTCCTCCGGTTGGGGTCCCACCCCAGCATGGCTGCTTGTAAATGGCACTCTCTTATGGAGACAAATCACCCACTGGTTAGGGTTTCAATGAAAGGGGATACAGTTAGAGTACATAAATATAGCCGTAGGAAGCACCACTAACCATGTAATACTCAAACGATGGACTTTCTGTGGCCGAGCGCCAGGCTTCATTCCGAAGAGACTCGGCTACCGGCGCGGCTAAAAGCTCTCAGTGTACAGTGTGTATGGAAATTAAATCTGAGGCAGAGGCTCGGCTCAGATAGCTTTCAACAAGCACATTTAGCCGAACAGATGAGATGGATGAACCATTAAATAGCACACAGAAAATACAGGGACAACTGTGTGTCGCCGGCTCCGCGACGTGCAGAAAGGCTGCAGCGTTTGATGGCTGCGGGATTCTAATTTGTATTTCAGCCAAATGGAGTCAAAGAGACGTCTGTAGAGGAAATGGAAAGAAAGAAATCAGGAGACAAGACAAAGATCTGCCCCTGTAAGCGCTTATTAAAACCTGACGTGCAGAGTCGTGTATGTGTGTGTGTGTGTGAGGAGAGTGTGAACATGCATATCATGTACAAGAATTAACTGATATAGAAAGAAATAAAATGTAGAGAATCGCTGCAGCTCTTTTGCCGGAATTGCCAGGGAGGTTATGTTTTCACCCCTGTCTGTTTGTTTGTGAGCTGGGGCACGGATTACCACGAAACCTGGTGGAAAGATGCGGTACAGGTCAGGGCAGAACCCATAACATTTTTGGAGCAGTCACTATCTTTAACATTGTGAAATAAGTCGTTTTTTTCCTAATGTTCCAGTTTTTTTCACAGAATAATTCATGGATCTTGATGAAACACATCAGACATGTTCAGGGGGCTGTTATCTATAAGTGTGTGCGATTTGGTGCAGATCCAAATAAAACTATTGAATTTAAATGTGGTTTCATGAGGGGACTGCCGGGCCTTGGCAGACGTATATATGCACTCCACTGAGTTGACCATAAAACATCATGTGCAGAATTACTGTTTGTTGACATGAACGTTATGGATAGAAATAAAAAGGCTGTTGCCCCATAAGTAGCTGTGCGTGTGCAGAAGTGATCCATACAGGATTAAATGGATGATTGAGTGTTGCAGTGATAACTGTTATTAATTGAAAGCAGTTTCCTGGTTCATATATGAGAGGAAGCCTACAATGAAGTTAACATGAGGCCCGATGTGGTCTCTGCACTCGGGCTGGATCATCCCGAGCTCCAGCCTACACGCTGACAGACAGTGGAGCACTTTACCATGAGACAGTGTAACACGAAGCTCATGGATCAAATTAGCGATTACAGCTTTGAAGTTCGCAGGATTTAAGGGGAAGGGGAAAGAAAGAAAAAAAAAAAAAGCATTTTGCATCTCACATGGTTGACTGCCCCATCATCTATTTGTTCACAGCTGTCACATTGATTCTCTTTCTTTTCGCCAGGAACAAGGGGATATTGTTCTATCGCTTCAGAGTGAAAGCATGCAGGCACTCA
The DNA here is from genome assembly GCF_009819705.1 of Hippoglossus hippoglossus. Classification (NCBI taxonomy): domain Eukaryota; kingdom Metazoa; phylum Chordata; class Actinopteri; order Pleuronectiformes; family Pleuronectidae; genus Hippoglossus; species Hippoglossus hippoglossus. The sequence goes on from NC_047165.1 coordinate 9,844,685, forward strand.
ACCTGTCGAAACCATGCTGGGCCGTGTTGAGCTCTGAACTGGAAAATGCTGGCTGCCTCCCCGCAGTTTTGGACTGTCTGAGGCAGCGGCTCTCAAACATTTTCATGTCACTGAGCCCCAGATAGACACACATTTGGCTACGGACTCTGCAGCCGGTGGAATTTTTCTTTCCCCTGACAACCGTATGGTAAAGTCTTTGCCACCGATTTGCCACAGGATTACATAACTGTCTGCAGCCTGCTTGGATCGCCCTCTACACGAGATCATTTCGAATTATTTCCCATGTAGCCAATTTAAAATTCACCAGATCCCTCCTTTAAAGCAGGCCAAGGGTCTAAAGGTGAATTCAGGTTGATGCTATTGGCAGTTGTCAGTGTACATTCCTCAAAAGAAAAGGGCGGCTCAATTCTTATCACATCACATAATCAACAGGTGCTGTACAGTAAACACTCAGGAATGATTCATAGTTTCACTGCAAGAATATGCTGATAATCCTCTCAACTGCCAGACACATTAAACATTAACAGGAAATAATATAAAAAAATTCATCCACCTATTGCAGTTTAAATGACATTGCAATGAATAATACTCTTTGGCTTTGTTTGCAAGTGGAGATTAGTCACTGACGGTGTTTCTTTGAACGTTTAGACCAACAAACACACACATTTGCCAAAAAACATACAAAACAGACATGATTTTGATTACATTCATATTTCATAACAGGGCTCCCATGTAAACCCTGGGGGTGAATCACATCACCCGCCAAAAAAGTTCAAATGGATCTATTTTTTCAACACGCCCTACATCCACATCTCCTGTATTACCTGCAGAGTCCTGGACTGAGGCCTATTCACAACACACCCACAGCTGCACCTCGGCTGCTCCTGGTTATGCAGTGTTTCATGGCGCCGTGTTTGCCGTCAAGTGCGGCGCTGCTTATTAATCAGCGCTGAGAGGCCGCCCATCCATCCAGGCATATGGCTGCTTGCCTGTGGAACATTTTAAAGGCGAGCGGGTCTATACAACAACCATTAAAAGCACAGAGAGACGTATCCTGTAAATTATTTAGCCGGGAGAGGGTGGTAAATCAGCGTGAGTGTCATATACCGAACATGCCACATGCTGGAGTGAAATAAAAATGCATACAGAGCGACTATTCACACGTGGCGCTGAGCATGGCATTTAAAACCCTGTGTTGTCCGCCATCCCTCCAGTGCCCTGTCAACCTCAGTCACAACTAATTCATTGAAGTTGATTATGAATGAACCTTTGGGGGGAATTTTCACAATTGCACTCTGCTGACTATTAGGCTTATGCGTAGCGGTGGATTACGCCGTATTTCGATTCTACGTTAGTACTTCGAAGGACTAGGCGAGCAGAAAAACTCTCCTATGCGTTGTTAATGGAAAACTGTGTTCGGCCTGAAACCTGTGATGAACAGAACGCAGGCTTAAAGCATTTTTTTGTTTGTGGCATTAATGGGTTTGTGTGGAAAGCCTCGCTGAAATTTGTGTTTTCAGAACCGCTAAAGCCTCAACAACCCAAAACTAAACATTTTTGTACTTTCGCCACAATCAGTCTTCACACAGCTATTCAAATATTCCATCTGTAATTTTTGAGGCAAGAGTTATTCCTGAACATCAGTGCTTGAGATCTGGCTTGTCGACAGGCTTCACTGTGACTGACACACTCATCAAAATGAGAATCCTTCTAGCCTGGGGGAACTGTGATACCTGTCAAATGGTGGATATCTTTTAATGTTCCTGTCTCAAATGCATGTCAGAGCAAATGCCAAGTCATAACATCAGTTATTACCTGGATGTTCAACGCCTGATTCCGCTTATTTACCTAAGGTTTCAAAGGATCCCTTCACTTGTCTTTCCCGCTTTCTTTGGGGTGAGAATCCTCCTCGTGACAGTTTTTCTATCTTCACATTTTCAGTAGATTTCATCTGTTTATTTTTTGATTGACTCCTTGGGTGTGCGCCTGTGTGTGTGTGTGTGTGTGTGTGTGTACATAATGTGTGCTTCATCCTCTCATAATAGTTAAAGCCCTAAAGGTTGATAGCTTGCGTTTGCCTGCTTTCATCTCAAAGAAAATTAACCATTGCAGACTTTCACATCAGAGACACTGTGAAGCCTCCTGCGTGACTTCCAGCTCGCTCGTACACTGTCTGACTGTAGGGGGGGCAGTTCAGCATTTGACTGTCACAACACTTTGGCTTTCAAAAAGCTCTGTAACCTCAAGTCTCACAGTCAGGAGACTCTCTTGTCACATGAAACAGTCGCACTTAATTCAAACTCTGGGGGATGTCGTGCACCACCGAAATCTGTTATTTGAATACCGCACATTTTACAGTACAGTACGTGTGCATTGTTATATTTGAGAGCCTTTCTGCATTAAAAATAATGAAGAGGAGTCATCTTGGCACGACACAAAGTGTAGCTGTGCGTCACACAACACAGACAACATATTATAGACAGACTCTGCACCATGTGGTCTGCAGCTGTCTATCTTGCTCTTTCAATATCTCTTTGACAGGAAATGAAGACAGGCAGCACAGGTCTTCTTTATCTTTCACAGGACGTGCCATAGTTGGACAGATGTGAGGGTGTGAGATATTTTCCCCAAACAGTCTTGTGACCGACATGAGGACCCCCAACACGGGGGCGTGTGCCCACAGCTGCGCGACATGTACAGTGCAACGCTCTAAAAGTCTGTAAAGGTTGTTGGAGGACCACATTCAGCCACTAGGGGTCTCTCGATCAAAACATTAGCAAAATATACCTAGTTTGATGATGTCGTGAAGCAGTGTGGGATCTTGGGAGTTGTTTCTTTCGCTTTGTTCCCCGGTGAGGACAGAACACAGAGCAAACGTCAATGAATAATCGTGATTCGCTGTTTTTTTACTAATACAAACAGTGCAAGGAAAAAACTGCCAACTGGCTAATTGTGTGTTTTTCCTTCTTCATACTTTGTTTGCCCCGGAAGTTATAGCAGAGACAGACAAAGCCCCGTGTAAAGCTTATATGATGCAATTAAAAGTCCAAGGAAATGTCCTGTTACCTCAAATAAAAGTGTGGATTTCTCTGGGTTTGAACCTTATTGGAAACATTTTGGATCATGTAAGTAAACAAGTCAACAAAATATAAAACAAAGGTCTGTACGTTGTTGCATGTCACACCATAATAACATCAGGTAGCTCAAAATACATGAGATCACTCACTAGAACTCAATCGGACACCAAAGGGTGATTAATGTTTTCTTATTTAGTTTATTGAAAATTAAATTACCCCCAAAAATAAGTAATATTCATTAATCTGCTAAATTAAATTTCCTGTGCTGTGGCATAATGCCCCAATAATCATAATATAAAAGAGCTTTCCTTGAGTTTCCTAAACTTTACTTTTTACACAACAATATCTCTTAATATTTGAAATAATATATAATTATAAATATATATTTTAAAAGGAACTGAGAGAAACTTTCTTGTTCAGCATAGGGCCACTATACCTTCTACGGGGCGGAGGACAACAAGAGAGGGAAAAAACAAATGGATTGTGGGTAATTTGAGGTTCAATTTCACAGTTAACACTAAAATGTATTAAAGCAATAAAAGTGATGTGAGCCACCATATTTCCTGGGGCTGTGTTGCTGTATGTCTGGCCCAATTTGTCTCCCAGTCAGGCCCATTAGTCTACTCCACTCCCTTCTTAATACGCTCGGCTCCCCCAAATGCCTCAGATCAATGTGTGATACATCGCAGCATCATCACTTACTGCATGTGGATGAGCTGAGAAATGTCCCCCTCTCCCATTATTTCCTTGGAGAAGTCTCTATTGAAAGTCATATGGCCAGAGGGAGGGAGAAGTAGTTTGGTTTGGGGTTGCCGGTGCAGAGGGGAGGGAATTGTTTGGTCCGCTGACGTAAATGAATTGCCGGAGTAATGTGGAGGCTGGTAATAGTTGAATAGTTTATATCAATGTGATAAATATAGCTCTCATAAATCACATAAGTGTTATATATTACTGTTTTTCACACTTGGCTCCAGCCAGGAAACTCTGGAGAATATCACAGTGGAGTGTGTGCTTCCTTTTTTTTTTTTTCCTGTATAGAAACTTCTGGATCTTCAGCAGTTCCTTAAATTAGATAATAGTCCTATGGAGTGCCACCATTACACAGAGAACTTTTAATGCATCCATACGGTGCGTTACAGATTTGCAACTGATTCTTGACTGTGAAATTCTGCTCAGTGGTGCAATGGAAGCAAAATATATTTGTTTAGGCTACATATCAGTTGGCTTTAATCCCCGTCCACTAACATGCCTGAAAACACGCGACCACTCACGTACACTGGGCTTGCGTGTGCCAGAGTACACAGGAGGCATTTTGTAGTTAGCTGCAGAATTGTCATAGATTGCTAAAACAACAGCTAATCTCCTGTGCGTGTATTGTATGCATTGTTTGTATTGTTCCACCCCTTACCTGAATGTTCTGGATGCTTTTCCTGTCGTCGTGAGGGCGTCTGACCCAGACAATCTACTGCTGCGTTCTTTGCAAGTGAGGGGAAAACTTGTTCATGTCTGAAAACAGCTTGAGATAGGATTGCTTGCAAGCTAGCATATTTGCTAAATTTAGCAGAATTTAGCCCTAAAAGGCCAAGCTATAAATAAAAGATTGTATCAGAAAGCAGAAGTTTTTGATTTGCAGTTCAATGAGGGAAATCAGAAGGAGTTAGCCACTCAACTGATCCCCCTCATCCACCAAACACTGCTATGGGCACCACTGCCAGAAATGTGATGAAGTTTTGTCGTGTAACGTTTGGTTGAATCCACTTTCCTTCAACTTGACTCCATCTTCCCGCCCACTTCCGTTTGTGATTTTCTTTGAAAACCCCTCTGAGAATGTGCCTGATCTCTCTGCATCCAGCCATTAGTTTGACACGTAGGTGGATCAAGCAACGACAGCACGAGCAGGATTTCCCACTGAAGACGGGGTCAAAAAGCCAAATAGTCACACGACTCCTCGGATCCAGCACATGCTGCGGCCTCACGGACCTGATACTCAAACAGTATCGATGTATTTCTCACAGAAAAGAAATCCATGAAAGTTTCGATTTTTCCTTTAAAAGTCATGTAATCGCATATAAACTGTTAGCTGCTGTCTAATGTGTTCACAATATTCCTCAGTGTGATGTCTTTTAGTGTTTGTGGAGGTATTATAATGTTCAAAGTACTGAGTGATACACAACAACATGTACAAATCTTCATTTTATTACAATGAAAACTCTGCAGGGTAACTTTGATCTGCTTTCATGTGGAGCTCAGTCGCTAAGTTGTTTGTTTTGTCCTCAAGCTAACTACAGCAGTGTGCAACTTGGATTTCAAGATTTTAGGAAAACTGCCGTAGGTATTTTTCATGTCTTTATGCCATATAAAACATTCCCCTGAACAAATCTTGTTCCGCATCTTACTTTTAACCATCTCCGTGTTTGTTCATGTATTTATTACAAATGATTTAGAGTTAAATAATTGTCCCATACAGTAACTGGGACTGACTTTTATTTTCCAGTCCACTGTGTGGTCATGTTTATTTATTTCAAAACCAGCTGTATTCAGCTCTGTGCATAATGTTATTTATTCATTTATTACTACATGACCTTAATACAGCATATCATACAGTCAGATCGGAAACAGAGTGTTACATCTTGTGTGTTGACGGTCAATGAAAAATAAAGACAATAAAATAAAGTGTGAAAAGATGTTGTTCATTTGGAGCATTTGGTTTCGATTCGAGCAAATCGCTTTGTTAGAAATCTACACTTTTAAGCAGAAGAGAGAAGTTGCCTAAGGATGGAACCATCATTCCATCACAATATCTGGTAATTACTGACCAACACATTACATCAACAACACTTTACTTTAGTTGTACATGAAGTATTAATTTACGTTGTTTTTTTCCCAGGAGTGTAAGTTGTGGACATTCCCTGGAAGAAACATCAAACACAAGAGTGTTGACTAATTATTATATCTGCATCGAGACCTGGGTTCGTAAACATGTGAGTCATTCTAATTGGTGGCCCACACCCATGGAAATGACATCATGTGCTCACACTGTCATGTAGGGCCCGCGACACGCTATCGGGATTTACTCATAAAAGCGAGCAAACAGCAGAAGACAGCAATTATGTGGCAGAGTAAAACCTCGACCTGTCAAAAAAAAAAAAAAAAATCGCCTTTATCTCAAATTAAGTTGGATGACTCCGTGTTTGATAGACCAGTGTGGCCTCACATAAAAGACACACGCTGCGTCTCGTATACTGTATTCACACAGCTCCAAACAATTAGAGTAGCCTTGTGATTGTGTGGTGTCCTGAAGACACAGTGCTCAGGCATCGTCGATTTTGAACCGAGGCGAGGAGCCCTTTGGAGCTGCGCCCATTCCTGACATTTCCTCTGCTTTTTTACATTTATCAGTGACAGACAACAACCTCATCAGCTCGCGCACTACTCCAACACACTCCATTAAGGTGCCCGGAATAAGGGTGCATTTCCATAAAATATTCTTTGTCGGGATGAGAAAATGGGCAAATTATCTGAACACTAAAACACCCCAGCGCACTGTAGATCCCAAAGCAGACAGAAATGACCTCAATTAGGCTGTCTAAGCACAAGAAAGTGCCTCGCTGGTTAGAGATGTGAGTGGCACAGAAAGATCAACACTGCCACTTCTCTCACATCACCTGGACGAGCACTTTACATTTGTAAATCAATGAGGAGGGTAACCACATGTAGAGGAGCTGGGAGGGATTCCTCTCGGCCTTGGCACCGATTTTCGAGAACCAAATTACCTTCAATGCGGCTCTCAGTCGAGGGATTGTAGGATCAGTTTGTCGGGAGAGGGTTGATGGATGTGACACGTGAACAATGACAATGTTGATTTTTTTCTTTCCTTCTCTCTTTAATCTCCCGGATAATATGCAGATCCAGTGCAGATTTGCCTGAAGCAGAGGGTCTGTTTACGACCACTGACTTCCCCGGCTTTGTTTCATTTCTTCTCGCTTTATGGCTTCATTACGACAATCGCAAATCTGTGGGCACCTCAACAGCCTGTGTCGCCATAAATCACACGCTGAGATAATGACAGGCGGCCGTTGCAGTGAAGCTGACACCTTTTACTGCAACTGGAGTGCGGAGGCCCGTTTGAGATATAGGTGTGTGTCGTGTATACAGTCGCCAATACACACGAAGGCTGAGACGGTCACACACAGAGGTCATTCCCATGTGGTATCTGAGAAGTAATCAAAATGTATCCGAAAAGCAGCAATCTATACATATAAAACACAATTACCAGTGAGAAATATCAAGTGCCCGTAAAGTACAACAAAGCCCTTTTTGATGGGCATCTTTTTCCCATCACGGAGAGCTTTTATTTCGTAATCGCAGCCTGACGAAGCAGCCACACATACATAAAAGATAATAATCACTCTTTTACTTATGTCTGACATGGCGCTGAACATTATAGAAACTTCCCCCTTATTGACACAGCTGTTACCGAAACTATAGACTTGCCACTGCAGACGGCGACGCGTCTTTATATTGTGCCACACACCCACTAATGATGGCTTTAGTGCTGGTAATTCAGTCGGGTTGAATATGGGGTTAGGTGTGTGAGTCACGTCCCGCCCCCCCCCCCCCCCCCATTTGCCAGATGTCCTGCCAGGTTCTCTGTAGTGTCTCTCTCTCCCTCTCTGGTGCAAGTATGTCCCAACAACCTGAAACGTCTTGACCGGAAATCGGAAGAAGTACAGTGGACTTTTAAGGAAATGTGTTTATAAAATACTTTTTACATTTTTCCAAATACTTTTGTGTTTTGTGTTGTTTGAATGTTGATTAGCTGGTTTACACATTTTTGTGACCACAAATATGCGGCAAAACTGTGAGGCAGAGTGAAAAGTTAATATTTATAATCTTATTTATGTAACGTAATGTCTTGTTGAGTAAGACCGCACCACTTCATTGTCTCAAAGTTACGCAGTAAAGTTTTGGCTCCACTGTGCAATGTTCACAATTTCAAATTCACATAGTGTTAATGAGGAAAGGCTCAGAAAACCATGTGAAAGTCCAGGAGCTATAACACTGTTTATATTTACTTTGCCAGACTAGCTCCACCTCACTCTAACTTCAGCTCCCTGGCCTGTAAGCCCCCTTCAGACCTTCACCAGACTCTTACTTATATGCTTAAGAAGATCAAGATATAAAATCAAATCAAGTAAAGCCAACTTAATCCCACTGTTTTTTGTTTTTTTTATAATATCTGCATTATTAAATCGCTAAATCCAGCATTATGGTTTTATGTGCACCTCGGAGCTCCAGCACTATAAAGCCTTGATGGACAAAGTGAATACACACTTTACTACTTCTGCATACTCTAATCCCCCATGTTCCTTCTCCTCTGTGTCAAGTCTCCTCGGTGAGAGGGAGGGCTGGGGTGGGTGGGAGGCTCAGTAATTCATGCACACATGTGCCTGCCTGTTCCTGCAGTGACAGGGCCAGGGGGAGGGGCACATGATAAATTGCCTTCCACCGGGGACCTCCGAGCACAGCCACCATGATGTGGGTAAAAATGGAAATTGCTCCCTTTCACCATCATTACATCAGTTTAGGGCGCGTGTGGGCCTTATACACACTTTGAGAGGAGTTTGTTTCGTCTGACAAACCGCTGCGCCATAGACAAGAGCCAGCACCGCCGAGGAGGTATATCTAAATAAATAATAACAGCTGGGTCAACCGTTTGCCCCAAAAGAACTAAAAAACACTGTTAAAGCTGTTAAGAGTCGAGAGATGGATGCAGAAGTTATTTTAATTGTTATGTTGACTCACATTGTGGATGAATAACTGTGGCTGTGCGTAAATGCGCATGCACCGATGCTGGTGTGCGAAGTTTTCCAAATGTTGAACTATGAAACTAAATCAGCTGTAGCAAAAATGTCCCGTTATCAGGGCAAAAGGGAAAAAAAGCTTTAAAAAAACATTCATAATATATTAATGTATATTATTCATATGATTTGTCATTTTAAATATATCTGTAGAATATCAATACGCGCCTGATCTTTGCAAATTCAAACCACGAGTTGTGAGTTTTTATAAAAATTAAACCTCCGATGTTTTTATAATCAGTGTTCTGTACATTAGATTTACAGGCGTGAGGAGATTATGCAAGAATGCAAGAATTAAATACTGACATCCAGGTGACGATGATCCAAATCCTAAAAGTATTTATGTATTCTAATATTATTTAAACCACAAACCAAGTTGGCCTCCATGTCGAAATTTCACCCTGGTGGAGCATCAGTCTTTGTCATGAATAAAAAAACGCAAGCGAAAAATAAATTGTGGAGCGTTTATACTTGAAATTCATCAAATTATCCAGGTCAACGTCCGCTTTTGTCTAAAGGCTTTAGAATAGATTTGTCTTCCTCTATCTATTTTTATTTTGAATAATTTATTTCATCTGTTAAATATAAAATTCATAGGTTCACTGTGCCCAAAAACGAAGAGAGAAAAGAAACAGCTGTGCTTGTCGAACATTATTTTTCAGACATATTTCACGGATGTACTTTTTACGCACAAGTTACTTTACAACGCCTGTCAGAAACTGATCCATCCCAAAACAACCTGGTGACAAAATTCACCCACCAGCAAAGTCAATTCTCTCACACACACTTTATAAACTCTGTGCACACACACACTAACACACACACACACACACTCACTCCCTCCCACACAGTCACCTCCCTTATTAAGCTGCGTTTTAAACTTTATAGTTTGCTCTGATTAAAGTCAACTTTTAAAGCTTCTCGATCATTTGGCACAATAAGGTTATAATATCAAGAATTATAGAGGCAATACACAATGTGGATAAATAGTCATAATTTGCCTGTAAATAAAAGTGTGACAGTTTAGAAAATATCTAGGCCTGTTTCGTAAAAATTTTCAAGAGATTTTCCTAACCCCATTAATTTAACAGACCGATTTCTTGTTAAATACCAGTGGGAAGTAATTGATTTCAAGACGTGAGAAAAGGAGGCACACAGATATATATTGAACAGAATTGTTTCTTATTTTTTTTCCAGAATACATACAAAAAAATACCAATTCTCTTTCCAAGGTGTACACCTGAAAAATAACGGCAATTTAAAATGTGGACAACTTCTTTTTTTCTTCAAATTTAAGAAACAAACATGCATGTAAATTATTTTTCTTCTCATTGAGACATTAAATAAGAACAAATACAATCATAGCAATTTCAAATTAACATCGAAATGAAGACCCCTACTTTTAATTAGTACTCTAACATGTGTGTGTGTGTGTGTGTGTTTGTATGCGTGTGTGTGTGTTTCACTTTACCTATAGAGTTCAGTTTCAACATAATGCACTTTTTGAGTTGCTCAAATAATTTTTTTTTTTCTCATTTGCAGCTATTATAGCCCGCTCTTAAGCCGACATATAAATAAATACAGTTGAAGTCCACGGATCCCGCCCATAACGTTTTTAGCGCAGTTAATATAAAAGTCTTTATATTTGCATTCTTAGTACTATAAACTTTTCAGTCTCTTGTTTTCCTCACTGGTATCCAAGCGCTGATGCTGTGGTGAGTCTCTGGCCGTACAGTGCGTAAGGGGAGTAGTAAGGGCCGGTGGCTGCGGGGACGGGGACAGGGCCACCGGGGGCTGGCAGGGGGCTTTTGGAGTATGGATGGTAGCGGCTACTGAGTCCTAACGCGTGGTGCGGGCTCCTGAGAGCCAAAGTCCCGGGACTCCCTGGAGGTCCTGACTGTGGCATGTGCATATGGCAGGCCATGGCCGCTGCAGCGGCGCTGGCCAGTGACGAAGACCCGGGATAACCAGATATCAACTTCTCCGCCCCGGTAAAAGCAGTGTGTGTCCTCAGGTGATTCAGGAGCTCCTCCGACGAGGAGAAGCGCTTGTCGCACGGTCCATTTGCCGACACCCAATTACAAATGTGTGGGAGAGGGTCGTTAGGGAGCATGAAACCATATGGGTACAAGGGGTGTCCGCCAAATGACGGGTGCGCCGAGGGGTGGACGCCGTGCATGGGGTGTGTCGGGTACATTATTGGGTAGCTGGACTTGAGGGCGTTAGCGGCCGCTGCAGCTGCAGCTTCGTGCGAACAGGACGCGCTGGCTGCGCCCGCTAAGTGACTGGCACAATGGTAACTGAGGCAGTAAGGGTCTCTGCACAGGCTGGCTGACATGATGGAGGGTGGAGAAGCCCCAGCCAGGGGACTGGATCCAGCCTTACTGCAGCCCAGGGAACTAGCCAGCTGTGCGTTTACCAAGCTCCCTCCGTGGGGCAGGAAGTGTTGAGGGTACCCAGCATAGGCCCCTAAGCTACCTGGGTAGGTCATACCAGCAGGAGGCAAAGGGAAAACTGTCTGCCCCGGTTTGTAAGGAGAAACCGGCGCCACAAGTCCTGACCCGAGAACGGATGCGGAGGATACAGAAGTTACAGATGGAGACTCCGAGGAGGAGGTTTTAGTGCCAGGCGTCGTCTCCTGGTGTTGGTTCACCTCCACGTTAATTCCACCACAACTCACGCTTATCCTGCTGTGGCTTGTGGTGCCAGATCCGTCCATACTGCCATTTTTATTACAATCAGACTCTTTCTTGTCATCCCTGTCCCCACATTTGCCCTCCGATGGCATAGGAGAGGCTGAAGTGCTGGAGTTGGGGCTGCCTGTCCGCGGCGTAAACGGCTGACAGGTGGCGCTCGGCACTCGGAAACCAGTCTTCTCTCCGCCTGAGCCGCCTGAAGACGAGTCCTTCTTATCTGAAGGTTTAGAATAAGGTTTGAAGCTAGATTTGTCATCCACACCGATGTCACTCAGTTTCAAAGGGCCGGATTTAGATTCCTTTTCACTAGATCCATTGGATGAGGATAATTTGGAGGAGGGTGGTGGGTCCGGTTTGCCGATTTGCGAGCAGGTCTGCGCCAGAAGAGCCAGCGGACTTTTCTTGGCATCTAGCTGCAAAAAAAAAGATTAAACAAATGTATGTTATTAACACGCACAATAAACGCTTCCTGTTATGATAATGAAATAAACAGCCCGAAAGAAAGCAGCTGGCTGTTTGCTGACATTTCCAAGCGGAAATATATGAAGCGTAATTACGCACGGCTCCTCAGCGAAGACAACTACAGTGACTGTGATAATAACAACAAACTGCGGGGCGTCATGCTACACATCACTGTTTTAAACACTGGAATCACAGCTGGAGAGTTACGGGGAAACAACATTGGCTCGCCAATCACCTATAAAGAAAATACGCACCATTCTGCGCTGACTTTAAGTATTGAAAATGTTTTCCCTTACCTCAATGGGACTGATCGGGGTAGAAGGCAAAGGCTGCAGATACTCCGGGTGCAAAATGTGTCCTGACCGTGCAGTAAGCATTTTCAAAACCTTGATGGGAAGTCGCTTTGCTTGCCGTAGTGGGTCGCACGGAGGTGCGGAGTGGAGAAACGGCTTGTTGATGCTCGCTGAGCTGCTATTCCGAGAACTGCTGCTGCTGCTGCTGAGGCTGCTGCTGTGGCTGCTGCTGTGGCTGCTGAGGCTGCTGCTGCTGCTTTCCCAGGCTACACGAATATCACTATTTTTCAGGGCAGACACCGAGGGCGACGTGATCATGTCCCAAGTGTCAGGAAATGAAACGGCGATGCTTTGGTCAGATTCATTAAGAAAATCAGAAAAGCACCGAGCCCCTCTCTCTCTCTCTCTCTCTCTCTCTCTTTCGCTCTCTCTGCTCTCTCTCTCTCTCTCTTTCGGGGTGGGAGCAACAAAAGGGGGGAAAAGATCGTAAAATGGTTCAATAATCGGTAATAATCCTGGAGGTGAGGGCGCGAGGCGCGGCGGCGGCGGCTGGAAGGGAGACCGTGCGAGGTGATCGCAGATCCGTGGCTGCGTCTGGCACCATGGGCGCTGCTCCTTGCGTCTGTGTGCAGCTCCTCGCTCTGTACTCCCGAAGTACGAACTGCTCGAGAATCTCACTTCAAAAGCAGCTGAATTAGTCCGAGATTAAAGCCTTTGCCGCCTTCCAATCAAATGGGACCCTGAGGTGATTGGAGGGTCAAGGGGATGTGACGTTCTCCTCTTTGTAAGCGCCTCTATTTTGACAGCTCGGGGGAGGAGACAGGCTTTAACACTTTGGTTGCCGTGAACGCTTACGCTCTTTTTTTTTTTAAAGATGTGGGGCTACGGGTTCGGATAAATAATGAATATAACAATAATTGAATATTAATAATGCGATATAATAGGTGAATTATATCCTCTTTAATCTTTAAATTACGCACTGTAATACTTTGATTTGATCTAATATGAGCGATGTAATTTAGTTGTGTGTAGGATACAAAGTATAATGAGACTTAGTTTATTATCAGTGTAGAGTTAGAACATGTTTTAAAATCTATAACCCATTCATTTTCATTTTAGTCTGGTATTAAATTCGCTTATGTGATTTATAAAGGCACAGTCCCTACAGTCATTAACCAACCTTTTCATTACTTCTTTATTTACACATTTATGTCTAAACTATTGAGTGAGAACATGTTAGAACTCTTGTCTTTATTTTAAAAGATGTTTTGGTTGTTTTTCATCCAACAGCGTGGAGCACGAGGTGTGCGTAAATTACGCACGTCGACCACGGGGACTTTTCTTCCTTCCCCTTTCCACCGGCAACCATAAAACCAACCACTTCAGCTTGAATTCCCTTAACAGACAAGCGTTGACAGGAATAGACCAATGTAGTGATGGAGGGATGTGAATGTCACATGTTTTCAGTATAATATACACCGCCCTTCTATTTCTATCTCCACCCCTCCGTCAAGTGTCAATTCTGCTCCACCGCAATCAATCAGTTATTTGTCAGTCGCTGTCAATCCGCCGCTTGATTTATGTCAGCTATTGTGGCTGATTACATGCCAGTGTGACTGCGGGGAGAGAACAAATGGGGGAGAGAGAGACATCCTGCGAGAGGGAGAGAGAGACAGTGAGTTTTCAGAGGAACTAAATCAGATTCACGAGTTGAGCTTTAATTACTAGATGCATCGACATTAGCCTCGACGTCCTCGGTCCAGACCGGGAGGAGGTGGGAGGAAGACGGCGGCGCGCACACCGGACACCCACTGTCCTGCTCCTCAAACCGAAGAGTGGAACTTTTGGGAGTTGCTCATCAAACCACCTCGGAGGTGGCACATGGGATGGGACCGTAATAAGTTGCGGAGAGTCCGGCTCCCATGTTCCACTCATAGTGGCTGTTATTGTGCGTCAAAGTGCAAAAGTTCTCTTTGCTGAAATCGGGCCGATTATGGTGCCAAGAGAATCAAATAAAATACGCACACACAAGTTGTTAAAAAAAGGAAAAATATAACATGATTTAAAAGGGAAAATTTAAAGTATCTATCTGTCATTATTAATATTAATATTTTTTTTATAGCATATTTGACAGGGGCTATAAAACGGGTAAGTTCGAACAATCTGCAAGCATTCATTCCAAAACATACATACAACAATCCAGGGTCTCTCCAAACACAGCCGTGTCCATTTCGGCTAAACGCGTCTGCTATTGTGCTGTTAAAACCTGTCATCCGCCTGGGGCACACTGTCATCTGCAACACGAATAACAAAGAGCGGCGGACAAAACAGAAATCCGGACATTTTTATATTGATGTCAGCTCGATTTTATTTACATACAATGGGAATGATTTATTTTCTTTGAGCAGGACAGGGAGAGAAAGGAAAAGAGGAATGGCGCTGTCAGGCCAAACCCCCGAGAAAAAGAAGTTGGAAAATGCCTTGAACTATTCACCGCTGAGATGGCTAATCAGTATTGAGGCTGCGGGGCAATCGGGCAGCTTTTCAATGCGGTTTCCCTTTCATCTCAATCGGGATGGAGGCGCTCAATTAAAAGCCTATCAGTTTGTAAGTAAATCAACGCCTATCAAAGTTGTCACATCAAACAAAACGATTATTATTGCAACCCGCCTCTGCCATTAATCTCCCTCTGTGGTAATCTGCTTGACAGGTCAACTTGGAGAGCAAGAAAACCTGGAGTGGACGGTCAAGGGGGCAGAAAATGTCCTTCCCTGGAAATAAAAAAATAAACAAATACAGGGGGGGAAAAAGTTTTCCTAGAATTTAAAAAATATAGACAGTATAACTAGAAACATGCAGTGTGTTGGAGTCCATAATCTGCCGCAAAATACAATTTGGGATGCAGGTTATGGTGAATAAAATAAAACCAAACAGACATTTTATCCACATGGGCAAAATAAGCAGAACGTAAGGAAACAATTTACAAATAAATCTAATAATGCACAAAGAGTAAAAACACACTTATCCCAACAAAGGGTATGAAAAAATAGATTGAGCTCATATATATAGGCCTGCGCTGGTAAACCGTGTATGAACAAATAAAAACAAGCTCCTCTTTCTTATGAAGACATAACTCATAATTCTGAGATAATTCAAATGAACAAAAATGCTCCAGTGGTTCTTTTCAATTTCACGTGAGAGTTAGAGATAAGGGAAGAAGAAGAAGAAGAAAAAAAACAGGACAAATGATTGGAGATTTAATTCCTCCAAATGTTTCCAGGGTTTTTTTTCCTGGCAGACACAAAAAATAAAGAAGGTGATGTGTGTGCGTGTGTGTCTGTGTGTGTGTAGAGAGAGGGGGGTGCGTTTCACAATATGCAAAGATGTGTGATTGATAACAGGCTTGCTGTTTTCTGCAAGGGCTGTCAGTCCGTGACACAATATGTGAGTTATTAGGGCAAAGAAGGGCGACCATAAATTTCCACTGTCAGGCGAAAACCCTCTTTATTGTCCCGCATGACGAATGGGCTCCTGCACCAGACACCAAAATACTTGGCGTTCCCCCTTAAACGGGAACACATTTTCTTGGCCATAATTCACGATATTTAAATAGAAAGTTTTTAATATCCCACCATATATTTCATAACGCTGACGTGTTTATGAATAAGTCCCCGCATGCAAATACAACTATTTACATCTCGTGAGGAAATATTGTGAAGGATTCACTTTGAGCTGCACGGGCCAACTGAGGAAGAGAAACACTCACAGTCTTACGAGCTAATTTTGATGAACATATAAATATAAGATACACAACTACTTTTTTTTAAATGGCAAACCTTCAATTTGTGTTTTTACATGTTTTCATAATTTAAATAAACTGCACATTTCTCACACGAGGTCTGTTTTGATGCTGTTAAAATTAAGTTATCTATTTTATTTTGTGTCTACCCCTGCTCTATTATTTACTTTGAGATAATAACCTGAAGCCAATGTGTTTTTTCTTTTCTTCTAATAATGGACGCATATTATTTCCCAACTCGCAGAAACAGATCAAATAAGATGCAGGTTGCACAGGAGACTATCTAAACCATACAAACGCATGCATGAAAAATATTCTTGCCCGCAAACTCCAAGGAGGAAGGACAGGTTTTACAGGAAAGTCGGTGACACGACATTACCTGGACGCACTAAGCTCCGGTGTAAAAAACCTCAGAGGGGGTAAAGGGAAAAAAAAGCGACTCAACAACGAGTCCCTCTGTGTGAAAGAAAACGCATTTCGCATGAGTCTAACACGAGCTCTCATTGCTTTCTGTCAGATGTGAAACACCGTGGAGGAGAAGCACGGTGGAGCAGAGACTGAAGCCATGCGCACACACACACTCTCTCTCTCTCTCTCTCTGTCCCCCTCTCTCTCCCTCCAGCAGGGGAGAGCGCGAGCTTTTCCGCGTGTGGGAGGTCCCACATGACGTCACAGCACGCGCATAGAGGCAGAGGAGCAGCGTGTTGCTCCCTAAACTTTCACGTCAGCTTCGAACTGTGAGGGATCGTCTCCTCACACCAGCAAAGTCACAAAACAGCTCTATTTCTACTCGTTAACACAGCAGCTTCTAATGCGGCACAGTCACATAGTGCACAATGATACAAACATGAATGAATGCAAGGTATTTTGTGAATTAATTGTCAATTTCTGTTTTTTCCCCCATTTATTAAATCATCACATCAAGGCTGTGATATGTTTTGTGTTTTCCCCAAGAATACACATTACTTCACATTACGTTAACTACAATGAGTGAACATCTCCAATAAGGCCCATCAGTCGCATTAAATTAAATCAAGCTGCACCACATTTCACACACTCAGTGCCCTTAATATACCAGATTGTATTCATCAAGATCTGCAGATTATTTAATGGGAAGTCAGTGAAAATGACAAAATACATTTTGTTCTTTCATGGTCCTTATACATTTTTATATAGTTTTGTGGAAATCAGTCTACTAGTTTTTGTGTGATCCTGCTAAAAAAACAACCAACCAACCAACTAAGTAAACCAGCAACCAACAGTTCATCCATCCATCCAACCTTCCAACCAACCAACACACCATCCATCCATGCATCCATCCAACCTTCCATCCAACAGGCCAACCCACAAACAAACCAACCAACCAACTAAGTAAACCAGCAACCAACAGACCGTCCATCCATCCATCCAGCCTTCCAACAAACCAACCAACCAACCAACCATCCATCCATCCATCCATCCATCCATCCATCCATCCATCCATCCATCCATCCAACCTTCCAACCAACCAACAAACCATCCATCCATCCATCCAACAGGCAAATCCACAAACAAACCAACCAACCCACTAACTAAACCAGCAACCAACAGTCCATCCATCCATCCATCCATCCATCCATCCATCCGGCAAACAAACCAAATCAACAAAGCCAAAAAACCAACAAAAAAACAAATGGACAGGGACAAAACATAAGCTCTTTGGCCGAAGTAAATATCTGTGACAGTTTCCATAATCCTGTATTGTCAGTAATCCCAAATGCATCATCTTCATAAAGTTAAAGCTAAAGTTGATATGCAGTGTTTAACAACTATCGAACATGACTGACAATCCAGCAGGCAAACTCATAAGAAACAGACATATCACAGTTTATGAAAACTATTGGCCCGCAGCACAAAGTGCTTTTAAATGACCAGCAAAGCTACACAAAGTCGTGACTAAGAGTAAAATAAACACAGGTCATATGGTTTATATGAAGCTGTGAAGGTTTGTTTACATTCATATTACAGTATTTTCTGAAAAAGTCACACCTCTGACTCTTACGGTATAAATGGAAAGTAGTGCAAATACTTTCATCTTTACTTACATTTTATTTAATTTCAGAAGTTTAGTAAAACAATATTGTCACCACCTCTGTGTGACAGACTTTTCACATTAAAAGCCTGCATTTGAATATTTATTTTTCCACCTTGGATCTTCTGTGGCAGCAAGTTAGAGTGAAATAGATGTAATAATTTTTCAATTACAATTATGCCATTGCCCTCAGGTCCATTTAAGTAATTTAATGGAGACCCAGTCCCATTATATCTTTATCCAGTTATCTCTAATAATCCATGTGAACTCGGGTCATTTGGATCTTTTTCATACAGACCGACAGACACATGGAGTTATTAGGAAAATTTACATTCAGAACAAGACTGCACAGAAAACCCCAGTTTATAGTTACAATTACTGTAATCTTATACGACCGAGACACACAGGTGGGAGCGAGGTTATAGACATAAGTGTAAACTGTCTCAGAAAATATGCTGGGATTTTTATACAAGCCTCTCCGCTTCAAGGTGTTTGAAGAGTCATCATTCTTTTCTTTGGGTGATACTGCTACACCTTTGTCCTGGTGTGTATATTACAAGCCAGAAATGCCACAAACAAGATGGGGCTGGGTTCAGGGTTGGTTCATTGTGGAAAATAATATCAAGCAGTCAGAACCAGTGTATACAAGGTTCACCCGCCGTAGAGTCAAGGATTGCATGTTGCCCAATATAGTGATATGAAACCATCATTATTGTGCCAAGTTCAGGGTATCAGAGGCAGTTTGTGTCCTTATCTGCGCTACATGATTGAAATGTATATCTTATTATCCCAAACTATAGACACATTGACAGGTCTCAGTCCAGAAACCGGGGTTTGAAGACAATGAGATTTGTATTCCTACTTCTTCAGCGAACTGCATTGCAGATGACTTGGCGTATTGTTTAGTCTCAGACACGTGTGTTTCAGTATCGAAACCAAAACTGTTACATTTATTGGTTTTGTGATGTGGTCTGGACCGAAACCAATCCCAAACAGAACGTTGCAAACCTTTGGTATCATGCTTGGTCTTTGAGGCAATAAGAAAGATACAGCAGCCAGGTCACACATAACTGTTGTCAAAACAGTTTTCATAGGGACTATTTATTTGGTAGAAATTAGTTCCAAGAGAGATTAGTTTCGCGAGTTTATCTCAGGTTAATCTCTAAAAAGATTCTGCATGAGAATATGTGCTACATGTGCTAATTCGTCGTCAGACAATAGCCGCTGGGCTCAGAGATCGATTCCAGGTAATCCCCCAGTAAAGAGCAACACTAACAAACTGGGCCAAAGGTACTGTAGCTATTTAAATGTTGGTAAACAGGGATCATTGAAATGAGCTTAATTGGCTGCAATTACAAGGACAACAATATCCAATATTAACCAGATTAAGATAGTAATCTGGATAAGACACTACCATGTAAACAGCATTTTCTGTTTGCCATAACCCGAATTAGGTCATACTCGTAATAGGCCATAATCGAATTCATACATGTGGAGTATTCTGACATGAGTGTCATTGTGTAAACATGTATAGGTCCTAATCACAGTATAACATCTTATTGGAGTTTTCACAGCATTTCGCAACACCAACATGCAGCAGCTGCCAACTGTTTGAGGCCCTGTGTGTAAACAAGATGGACAAATACAAATGAGTTGTAACTTTTCAAAATTAGAAAGAAAACACCCAACATGGTATACAGTGGCATCATACATTAAAGGGATAGTTCACCCAAAATGAAAATGTACTCATTATCTACGCACAACTATGCTGATGGAGGGGTGGGTGAAGTGTTTGAGTCCACAAAACCCTTTTGGAGTCTCAGGGGTAAATAGCGTTGCAGCCAAATCCAACACAATTGAAGTAACTGGGCGACTGCAAACATAAAAAAACAGAAAGAAAACAATACGTCTCCTGTGCTGTCATCCAAGTGTCCGCAGGCTCTGGACAGTGGCATCATACATGAAACTATTTCAGGTTGGGGCTTCAAAACAGGCAGAATAACGTTGGAGTTAGGGGTGTATTCAATGCAATGATGTGTATGGAACATTTAAACAGGAATATATCTATGTACAACAACAGAATTTTAATGTTTTTTTTCCACGTTATACAGTTGGAATATAATGTTTAATCCATGTAAGATTGAAATGTATTTTTTAAATCAGTTTTCTTGCCTCCCTGGTGTAAAAACAGGTGTCAACAGGTGCTGAATGTCTGATCTAACACATCATCTGGTTTGAAATGATAAATTCAGACTTTTTTATATAAAGTGAACGAGTTTACTTGGGAACAAACTAAATGCGAGATGCTAAACACAATGACTTCACTCACGGAGCGAAGGAGAAACCAGGCGGCTTCATGTGTAACGAACTCAGCGAGTAACCGCGTGCTTCCGCACCGCGGCGGGTCAGCTGATGGAGACGGCACGCGGAAACTGGAAAGCCAATTGGAGCAGAGCGGCGGTGGACGTGGAGAGTCACCGGAGCGTTTCTGCACGTTAACGTCACCGTTTCATGTCGACAAACCGCGGGGTTAACTCTTAACGTGAGCGCACGACTCTCACCTTCAGCTCAGGCAGCGTCTCTTAACGTGAGAAACAGAGAGAAACAGAGAGAAACAGAGAGAGAGAGAGGGGCTGGTGATCCTCAGCAGGAAGTTATGGCGCACAGCGAGTCGTTGGTGGCGTTGAATGGGACCCAGGTGAGTTGGTTGTGGGGGAACTCTCGCTGGGACTTGGGCTCCTCCGCGTATTTTCTCGCGGCTCCTTCGCGCTCCGTGTTTATCAAGTAAAGTTTATTTGTCACCGGGGTCATGTGACTCCGTTGCTATAACGACGCAGGCGGGACTCTCACTGTTACCTCATGCAGCTTTAGAGAATATGCAGTAACGTGAGTTTTGTGCACACACACTGTTTAAAGTATTACAGTGTGTGTACTGATGAATGGAAAACACACATCCAGTTACTATGCTCTTCTATTTTTAACATCATGGCTGTTCACAGCATCAATATCATTAGTATAGTAATCTTTTTAAAGATGGGGTATCCTGCATGCTGTGCTCATGTCAAGGACTGGCCAATAAAACAATATCAATACTCATTGTAATAAAAGTTTAATTAATAGAAGAAGAACATTAGTCCAAACTATATCAATATAATGATTGTGCATACTTCAAGCACAATAACACAATATTACAACCCACTGTGTATCTGCTATCCCTGCCCGTTTGCACTGTTTGTGTACTCAACAGCACAAAATGTGCAATAACTTACATATATGTGTACTTATATTGTATCCACTTGTCACTTTGTTTTTTACCTGCATCCTCTAATGTACACAGGAGGCTATTTCATTGATTTTTTAATATTGAGCTCTTTTACTTTATTTAATTTTACTGTACATTCTCTATGATATTACTCTCAGTGCATTGCTGATCCGCCCTGTTTGTCCAACACTTTTCATTTTACCGTTGACCCTGTGTTAACTTACATTCAAACAATAAACTTGGAACTGGATCTACCTCAGAAATGTTTCGCTCTTTGTCAACGGTTTGTCAAACTTCACTCAGGAGGAAATTATCTAAACCTACCAGAAACAATAATGTGACATTTATTGTCATAATTATCAATATCGACTAGAATACTATTATTTTATTTTTCTGTAATCTGTGACCCTATCGTTCATCCCTGCTATTGTATCACTGCTACTTATCTCACAATTATCTCTTTTATTATTTTTAAGATTTCCTTCATCGGACATGACTGTAAAGACATTCCAGACTTCCTTGGAGACAAGTACGGCCACTTTGCAAGACGGCTGGATCTCAGCTTCAATCTGCTCAGGTAGGTGTTGTATACAGCATGTAATCATCTGGATGCATAATGCTGTCCGTTTCTTATATAGCTGCTTTTACACATTTATGTTATATTCTTTTCCCGGGCATCAGCCCTTGCCCGGGTGTTCCAGACACGCTCCTGTTGTTGTGAACGTGACCGACCCGCACAGTCTCCTGCCTCATTCTTCAAGCATCACAGGCAAAGTACAGAAAACATCCGGACCTACTTTTCCACACATTGTCCATAGCTCATGTGTGAATACGGCTTCTGTCTCTCCATCCCCCTTCTATCCCTCTCAGTATGCTACTTTACATCAGGTGCAATTTAATTTGCGCCCTCAGTCTGGAGGTGGCCAGAGTGTCATCAGAGGCATCAAAGAGCTGAATGAGTGTTGGCGCTGGGCGGGTGTCACACTGCAGCGAGATAAAAGGCCTGATCGATGAATGTGACATGCTAATTCGGGGGGCAAACAGAAGACATGATTCCTCTGTCAGGACATGAAGGAACACCTCGTGGCAGCTGCTTCAGAGGGGGCTGCCATTTCAACAGCGGGGCGAGTGTAGTTGATCTGGCAAGCCAAAGGAGGGAGATGATGGTTATAAGGTGCTTTTGTCTCTGAACCCTTTTCATGACTGTCAGGCCACGAAGCCGAGGCAATTTTATTTGTTGCAAATTGTCGTCTTGCGATTCTTGCCTGTGCTGGAGATGTGGAGGCCACAATGAAACTGATTTCATTGTGTCGTTTTGCTAAATTCCTCATTAGCACAGTGCTCAGCAGCGGTTTACGGATTAATGAAAGAAGAAACTCACTGGTGAAGTGCCTGTGAGCAAGGCAATGTGAATATGACTATGTGTAACTGTGTTAGTGTGAAACAGATGCTGCTCTCAGGATGCCTATGACCTACTGACCTTTACTGTGTTCATGTGTGGACACAGTTTAGCTTAGTGAAGGGATCAGCTTTATGTAAGAGCTTGTGTGTTTGTAAATGTGCTACAGTGGTTGTTTATTTAGATTATTACGAGCACTGTTGAGTTTGTGGGCTGCTCTTGGCTATTAGAACCAAGTAAAATTACATTTTATATATATATATATATGAAACAAGTTGAACTAGTGAGAACACTTAAAAAAAAAAAAAAAAAGAAAATATATATATATATATATATATTCAGAGTAATAATTTTTGATGACGTTTTTTAGCTCATGCTGTCACGCTACCACATGCTACTGCGAGCTACCGCATGCTCTCGCTAGTGTCCATAACGTTTTTAGCATCCACGCAGACAATCAGAACTGAAGGTTTCAGCTGCAGATGTTGCATGCGATTTTTTTCACTCTTCACTCTTTACCTCTACTACTGAGATAGTGTGAGTTTTCAGTTTTATTGAAGTCATGCTGCCGTCTGAGGCACATTTTTTTCACATGCATGCAGCAGTTATGATCTCATAGCAATCATTTGCTAAAGCACTTGTTCAAATACAAAACCAGATTTTTAAAAAACAGATTTGGGGAGTAACTCAAAACGTTGAAGAAAGTAAACAATGACATGAACATCAGATTTGGACACTGACTCAAAAGGTTACTGTTAGCTGCATATTAGTGTTATCGTGCAGCTAACAGCAACCTTTTGAGTCAGTGTCCAAATCTGGGTTTCCATGAAGAGAAGTTTTGGATGTACGCCTGAGTAAATCTTTATTCTTTACACAAGATGATATCTACGAGATCATAACTGCAGTATGCATGCTACAATACCCTTGGACAGCCAAACAGTCAATGTCTTGGTGTTACCCCAGAGGAAGCCTTGTTTTGTCTGGCAAACAGCTTTATGGGAACTGACTGGAACAACCCTTATGTGTGTTGGTTTCGGGGAGATCAAGGCTAGCATTATGATCCTCGCCCTTGAACCTGTCACATTAAGGACTTGATGTTTAGAATCAAATATTTATGACCAAGATCGTACTAATTTATTATTAATTTTCACTTCGGCTAATCTCACATGTCAGATATCATTACTGAACTTCAAAGGGTGGCATGGGCAGGGAAGCGGTGCAGAAGTAATGAGGTGGTGCTCGAACCATTTGGGGCTCAAATCCGCGGACTATTGATTGATGGCTTGCTAGTGGGCCGAGTGATCTGTTACACAGCACTTCATCTTTTTCTCCTCTATAGACTGTGCGTTTAAATTTAAATGGTTCACATTGACATCCTGTATGCCAGGTTATTATCAGACATGTCTTGAGGTAGTTTTCCTTTATTGTAAATGTTTCATACATTCATCTCCTGCTGACTTTCAAACTTGCACATGTTCTATATCCGTAATAATATATTGAACCTGATTCCCAGGAGTGAGTTGTCTTGGCAACATTACCTCCCACTGTAAGTTGTCTTAGCTCTGTATCTTGACCTATAAAGTACACATCACTGACCTGCTGGTGTAGTTACGTAAGCCTTTTCCACCGTATACATACATGCACTCCATCCAGCATTCTCCCTCTCTGTTACCACTGGTTTCTGTGGGCGCTCACATGACAACACCAGAAGGTCATGGCTGGGTGAGTCTGTGAAACCCAATGAGCAGCTCAACATGTGATAATGCTACATGCTAACTAAGGCCTAGCAACCCCTCAGAGTAGTGTTGATCCCCGTAAGAATGCACCTGACAGACCGAGGCCCCCGACTCACAGCTGAGAGCTGAAAAACCTTTTCCTGTAAAGAGTTGTTTTCCTGCCAACTAACTCTAGTACTGATGTGTCTGTGTGTCCCTGCTTTAGTTGATATTGAGCGGACACAATCATTTTTTTGTAAAGTGCCCCTTGCGATCGATAACACCAGTGTCATGTCATCACTATTGTATATTTAATCAGCCACGGCTTATGATAGGTCAAATTCATGTTAAGTCACACTTTCAGCCCCGGAGTAAAGAAGTGAATCATTCGCAGATCAAATACTGTAAGTGTGATAATGTTGGTTTGTTGATACAGTAATTTACTGACAAAAATAGTTTATTAAAAGTAATATGAATACTATAAAAAAATACTTTAATTATTGCCCTTATTGAACTGTAATGCGGTTTAAGATCCCATCAGTCATCCAGAATTCTATCTGGTCCCATATCACCTCAATCCTTTCATGGATATTTCATCTTCAGCGTTTATATGTGTAGAGGTTTTGCTGCCCATCACTTGACATTACATGTCAGACATTGGAGACATGTATTGACACCATGACCCCGTTTCAGTGTCAGCTCAAGCGAACCAGTTGTAAACAGATGCACATGTTAGTGAATCTCGGTGGACTGCCTTCAGCATCGAGCACTCCTCTGTGCTGCTTGAGTCAAATCGAGTGGGAGACATTGCCGGAATTTGCTGTAGCTAATATGCTTATTTCTGTCAGCTCAATTGACAACACTCATCCAGCAACCTGACAATGAGTCACAATGAGAAGCAAGCTACTGGCATTACCTTTTAACTGAGTCCTGTGCGCTTTTTTTTTTTTTTTTCGTGTGTGTTGCACGTAGGTTTATGTTTGTGTGTATACTCGCGCGTGTTTGCTTGCATGCAGTGTTTGTGCATCTGTCTCTGTGAGCATAACTGTGAGTGGCTGGGCAGGTAATGGCAGGATGAAATAATGGTAGCGGGCTGTCACACCCACACCTCTCCCTCCGCGTGCTGCGGTGTCAGCCTGTCTCATCAATGTGTTGAGACGTGTGGCTCACAGCGAGACTTGTGTCTCAGGACGGGCTCGGGTGGCATTGTGTTGTCCACTTTGTTCCAGGTCAGGTGTGTACACAATGCGGCGAGTGGGCATGTGCTGTGTTGACATGGTTCTCCGCTGTGGCTGGGGTGCCTGCATCTGTTACATGCAGCACTATCACCTGTGGACACATGAGGTTTGAGGAGGACGCGTGTCACAGGAAGAGTCTCTTTCTTCTGACATCTTGAGAAAACAAATCACGTCTGTGCAATGCCAGCATTCGTGAAACCTCAGGCCAGAGCTGAAAGAGAAGCCTGCACTTTTTGCACAATGTTTTTTAACGTGTGAGTGTGTACTGCGCATGTGATATGAAAATACTTATTAAAACAACTGTGACATATTTTGTTGGTCATTCTAGTTGATAGTATTTTCTGTGTGTATGTGTTATTTTAAGCAGCTTTAAATTAACATCAAAATATAAACTATTATGATACAATTAGCACATCTCAACTCTATCATTTTAGTTTGTGTCAGTGCTGTAACATTGTGAGTATTTTTCCAATATTTGGTTCATGGCAAAATATTATAAATATGAAATGTCTTTTGGAGTTTAAACTGATCTTGTGCAAACTGAGATTAGTTAAAAAGTGATGTGTTTGTGTTATTTGACTTCAACTTTATATTCACTGCATCATTCACACCGAGAACAAAAAGGAATTTGTTGATAAACTGAACTGGTTATTTGACAGTAAATAATTTTTGGACAATAGTGTCATGTCAAATCCTGTATGGGATTAACAAAGTTATTTTTGGTGTCACAGTTTCAGAAAGTGAAGCCTGGTTAGGACAACAAATTTGAAATGATATTTGGGTTTGATCGTGGTTGTCTTTTGATTTTACAGTTAGAAGTGATACTTTGGTAAAGTTGGTACAGATATCGAAGTGATGCAGTTGCTTTTAAAATTTCAGACCTTGGATTCAGTTGTTAACCAAACCTGAGTCGTATCCAGTGCTACTCACTATGTGACACAAAGCCCAATGAAACACTGACATGACTGAGTTCTGAATATCAGATTTGTCTGCAACAAATGAATTCCTGACACTTTAGCCTGCAGTGAAGAAAGCATCCATATTGGACTTCAGCAATGCAGATGAACCTCAGCTACCTGTGTGTGTGTGTGTGTGTGTGTGTGTGTGTGTGTGTGTGTGTGTGTGTGTGTGTGTGTGTGTGTGTGTGTGTGTGTGTGTGTGTGTGTGTGTATAGTGGTATGCACTCACCCAGGCTATGTTGGTGATGGCAGGCGTTTTGCATTTTAATGACAAATCAAGTATGCTAACTCGCGTTTAAAAAACGAAAGTGCTCTAAATGTCGCCCGGCTGTCAAAATGAGATGCAAGTAGTCTGATGAAAAGAGAACAAAGAAGACAAAGTAGGGAGGCCTGGTACACTGAGAAATGAAATAAAACCGTGTATGGCCTGTCAGCTGTGTCGTTTTATATTCATATCTAAAGAACATTATAGTATTACTCCGGTGCTCATGCCTCACTCATCTGTCTCTCTTAATTCATCACAGGCACCGCTCTGTCTTTCAAGTCGCTGTATGTCAACACAGGAAGGGGCCTGCTAATTGACAAATGAGTGTCACAGACATCAAGTGCTCCTTTTTCCTGAGATAGGTAGACTCTGGTTGTTTGATGGTGAGGAAAGCAGGAGGGGAGGTGGGGGGGGGGGCTGGCTGGCTCTGTTATTGGCACAAGCCCAGTAAGAGGCATTAGACTGGTCCTAGAATGAGAAGTGACAACGGGAAGAGAGCCTGTCATTGTCTTGCCTAAGTGTTCAATCTGCAGAGATGCCGGTATGCAGATAAAGTGTCAGTTAGGAGGAGAGGATATGAAACATTGGCAGTATGAAGTCCTCAAATCACTTAACTGGAAGCATAGTGTGTGTGTGTGTGTGTGTGGGTCTGGTAATAGTGGTGGTGTACTCTGCTCTGCTAAGGAAATATATTCCATATCCGATCTATCAGGCCTGTTATGGCCGATATACTCAGATAACCTGATCTGTGTCTCATAAATTAAGGAGGATGCAGAGCTCTCCCAGTCCTAAGTGATTTAAACCAGAGGGATGAGAGGGACATGGTCTGGCAGGAAATAACTTATTCATATCAAGGACATTGATATTTGGTATCATCCTGTGGTATTGGGGGGGAAAAAACCCAGCTGCTTTAATTTTCACTGGGATGCTTTCTTTAAATGAAGCACCACTCCAGGGAAAGCGACGGAATGACAGAGAACCAAGGTTGTTATCTTTAATGCCTGGCTCGTCTTCATCTCCCATCTCCTCAATTTGAGGTTATATCCGAATTTTCTTTTATGAGATTGCGGCAAACTCTTCTCACTTTCGAGGAATGTTAAAACACTGCAGACAGAGAGTTGTTGATTCCTATAATGCAGTAAAGAATAGATTTGTGGTATGTGATGACTTTCATAATTTAGATGGTGTTCTATTTTGGACAGTTTAGACCAAGGTGGCTGATAAAAATTGGTATCTGCGTTTATTTTTGTTGATATATAAAAGATTTCATGGAATAAAACATTTACAAAAGATTCGCATTTATGTTTAAAACATTTTTTTTAAGTTCTATAAATTTGCTTGTGTTTTTGTTTTGTTTTTATTTATAATTATTTATAGTAATAGTTCACTTGTAAAATATTAAGGCTGAATTACATTTCTTTCTTTATAGGGGTTTGATAACAACATCTTAGGAATCATTGTGAAATTATTCTAGTATATTGGCCAATATATCGGTATTGGAATTCTTTTACTTCTTTTAATCCATATTGGTTGGTTTCCAGTTTGGACAGTTTCAGTTTTTGAATCGAGCTTCAAAAGGTTTGATGATCGGCATCCGACACAAAACCTCTGGCTGCATCAAGTTAATTTAAGACAAACATCTTCATTGTCACTCAAAGCCAAAAATCATTCTCCTTTTTTTTTCAGGTAGATGACTGACAGCACAACTTGCAGCCAAACCACAATCATGTGGCCTTCATTATGCCTTGAATCTTTCAATGGGCCATTGTTTTTATTATCTGTTTCCAGCAGTGTATCTTCACTCCAGCCAAATTTGCTTTAATATGAATTTGCCTGAAGGGCAGATGATGTTTTCAGATGAACTGCATAACTTATCCTCATATCCTCACTAAAGGATCTCATCAAATCTGGTGCATGGGCTCTAGCGATGTCAGAATTGGCCAAAAATTACGTTTGATTATTCCCTTTTAAAAACACATACATTTGGACCTTTCAAATATCTTTTTTTGTGCCTTATATCCATAAGAGGTCAAACCAGTACAATGAGAGGTATGACTAAATTATGGTGTAAAATATGAGTCAAGACTTGACTTTTTGGTTGGAGTCCCGAACATCAGGCTGTTCTTATTCGATTATATATTTTCAAATGTGCCCTCAGGTTGTTAGTTATGAAATAATAAGCTTTAGTTTAAATAACTTGGATGAAACTTTATCTTCAGATTCAAATTGTTTCTACCACTGACAAACATCCATAGTAGTTTGACTTGTGGGTATTATGAAATGAATGAATTTGTTTTGTGTAAAAACTCTATAGCAGAGTTGGGCTGTGAAGTATCTGCTGTCAGTACACTTGAACTGTTATGGTACTGGTACCTGGGATCTGGTACTGGTACCTGGTATTTGGTGCTGGTACACAACGCTACCTTATCTTGTAGTTATAAGACTTGTTGTCGTTGTCCACCACCAAATATAATACAATTCACGTACTATTGGTTTGTTCAGCTTTTTGGATACAGCCAGTGAAACCAGCCAAACCTTATTAACACACAGTTGGTGTTGAATCATCTGCTAACTTCCAACTGTTTTTCTAAGGTGTCTGTGGTTTCACTCATGGATATACATATGTATATATCTATATAGCTTCTGCTGGCTTTGTTTTAGGAAGTTGTGGGTATAAACTCTCCAGAGACACTGCACATCACTACATTATGTTGCCTACAGCATTGCAGAAGTATGCAACAGTGAGTTATACATTTATTCTCTCAAGAGACGGCTGTCGAGGGAGATCGATTAACTCGACAGACTCGTGTCTTTTTGCAGATAGTCACTTAAATGGACGGATTCACTGGAATGGCCAAATACAAAATCAGCAGTTTATGAATTTAACAGTGATGGTCTGAAGATTTGATTGTGAAACGATGCTGAAGCTGCTTCTCTGTTTTTCAACTTCCTCTGTTGTTTGGAAATGTGTGTGCAACATCCTGGCAAGTATGAATTTGTCTTATTAGTGGATGGGGGCTGGGCCCAGTTATATGCATGAGACAGTAACAAAAATGTCTTTCTCTCTATTTAGGATTGTAAACAAATTCAGGATAAAAAGCCAACAATGTGTTAATCCATCTGGACCTTCCAACTTCTTTTCCCGAGGCGACTGAAGATGTAAAACTTTAAAGTGGGTTGCAAATATACACATTTATCTTTAAATCAGGCTCCAACTTTTTTTTAAACTTGTGGGCACTGTAGTTTCTTAGCAAATTATACAAAAACAGACAAACAGTGTGCTTATTGGGGACTATTTTTATCAGTGGATTACTACAGACTGTGTTTGGTGCTCTGGTGGGTATTTCAAGCAGCAGAACAAAGGTGGAATTGACTCAAAACAAACTACAGTGCCCAGATTAATCAAGTTCTTTTGAGACAATATGCAAAAAAAGAAGATCGCACGCCTTGTCCTCTTGAACAACCGAGCAGCTAGTCTATCAGTTCCTTTAGCCATGTATCGTAAAAATCTTTATCTTTATTGTTAAAACGTAACTAAAGCAGCCTGAACCATTTGTTGATCACTGTCAGGAGCTGCCTGCATTCTTCTCGACCATCCCACGCTCCCCTCTCTCCTTCAATCTGGGTCCATCTTGTGGTTTCGGATTCTGAATGGAATGGAACATCTTTATTTTCCTTTTGTTCACATTATATATACTGGGCAGTGATGCCATTCCTTTTATGACTGCGTCACATTTTTTATAGTATATCCCAAGACGGATGGCGTGCCACTGACACGGAGATTTACAGGCCTTCAGCTTGCAGTGGCAGAGCATTAGAAGGGCCTGCTGACATCTAGCCAACACTTTTGGAGGAGGAGAATAAAAGCTGACATTTTATTGGCTTTAGGAGAGAAAGAGAGAGAGAGAGAGAGAGGGGAAGAGTTGGGGCAGGAGAGAGGAAGGGAGAGAGGGAAGAAAGTAAAAGAGATTCTGTTTCTCTACTTTATATTTTTCTGCCAGCTGTCATGGGGACCCTGCTAAAAAGAGGGAATTTATTGGGTATTATTTAGAAACTTGTCAGTGGTAATGACTACAGCTATGATTTCAATTATCACCCACTAAATATAGCTTAATTTACTGCCGTGCGAGCCATAATGAGCCGTCCCTGACATCGTCTTTTCAAAAATTCAATCCCGTACTATTTTAATATTTTATGTTGACCACCGATTTAATTTTCCTCCCCGGTGCTTGGCATGTGGCAAGGTCCCACTCCCTCATGCACAGTTGGATAGTCGGAGCTATTGAGTTCAAAGCTGTCCCAGGGATATATATTTTTTCCATTGACAGAAATCCAATTAGTTTTAGTACACAGTCTGGCTGAATAAAAAGGGTCTTAAAATCTACAATATGTTTCCTTAGCGTTTTAGCAGAGTGCAAAGCCAGTGATGGATCTTTATGATTTGACCTGATGGGGCCCAAGTGGACATACTCCCTTTTCTATTTTGGCAAGTGAAAAACAAACTGTCCATATGTCTAACTCATTTTGACAGACACGGCAGAGTCTTTTGATATCGCGTAAACATCGACTGTACAGGGCGTCGTGCGCCGGCTCAGATCTTGACTCTCGTACATATTTAAACACTTTTTAAATACTTTACAACTACTACACAAATTCTGCTGAAACGCCATGTAGATATGAGATATGGGATGGGGGGGAGTCTGATGTATAATTAATTAGTGACATGTTTAGTCAGTAGATGATTTGGGGAGAGTTAATGTGTACTCGGGTTTTGACACGAGGGTGTGTGTTTTTAAGCGAGCATTAAAAGGGGGATGATTAGGACTGGCACCCGGCTGTCAATAACACGCCCGCTGCTTGAAGTTGAGGATGTGGGCGAGTTTCGATATTGTAAAGCAGCTTCCTTGTCTTCAATCCTCAATCTTCAACTTAAAACACAGAACATGAAGCCGTTTAGGAGAACCGCCAATGATTTGGACCGTTCTGTGTGAGCGGTTTGTTATGGATAAAAAAAAGAAAAGAGGGCAAACTTGTGTTTGAATCACAGCCCATGCCTCTTTAAGCTCATAACTCCAGCTCTGTTTATGTTCACCCCATCACGCTTACCCATCTCCCAGATTGATGATGTAAGCAACTGGAAGGCATGGAACATATTAGGACAGAGCATGGAGAGGAGCAGCCATACTTCTACTTCCCCTGGCCGAGTCTCAAATGGAAAAAAGAAAGGTTTGGAGCCTGTTTTGGAAGAGGAACAAAGAAGTTTCCTTTGGTATAGTCTAGGCAGTTTTGGTCGCTTCATGGCTTTCAATCTCCCACAGTCTTTCCTAGAAGGCCCGGGGGTGAAAAGTGAAGACAGATACATGGTTGTGTTCATGCCAAGATTTTAGAGGATGATTGCAGTTTTTGCCATGTTTCGAATTTAAGAAGAGGACTTTTTTTTTTCAGGAGACTTCATGATAAATGTTGTCAGTAGATGAATAAATCCTATGACCATAAAAAGCACTTGGAAGCTGCTATTAGAGGTAGCAGCTCTTCAAGGCCTTTGATTGCTTAAAGAATTTGCTGCTACGTTTTGGTGAGGACGAGTGTGTAATGGCTTTGAGTCAGGTTTAATCATAGTTTGCCACTCGTGAAGTCATGAACTACTGTTACACGCAGGTCATCTTATTTGCTTGCCCTGCAATTTCAGGCTCCTAAAAGCCTTCACGGGTGAATCTTCTTCTTTTTTTTTAACCCCGATGCACTCCTGTCCAAACCATCTCTGGCCCTGGACAGCTGTGCCACATTCTCAACACAGCTGTAACTCATTTCCTGTTTCCATTTCGGATAAACTTACTCACATCTTTCACAGCTTTCACTTATAAAAACCACCGACTGTCCTTCCAAGCCGCCAAACCCCGAGAACGTGATATCGATCAAACAGGGAGATATACACAGGAGATAACGGACCGTGTGCTCTCACCTGGATGCACTCCCGTTCTTTCCTCAATAACTTTAACTGGTTTAGAGTCTTTATTTACTTGTTCCATTTGCAAAGCACGGAGAATAAGTTTAGAAAGCTGTACTTGGGAATGTGCTCAGAAATCAAGGGTAAGCGATGGCCTTTTTTTTTTGAGGCTCCATCTGACAACCATCAGCATGGAAATATGTTTTAATGGTCAGGCAGGCTGCAAGACATCAGTGGGCTGTTGCCTCACTTTTCCACCCTGGGACACATTGAGATAAGAAACAGTGACGGCATGTTTCATGTTCGTGCTGCTGACACGTCTGTGCTGGAAAACTACAAGGAACAACCCTTCCATTTTGGGGCCAGCAGTCTGTGTTGTACAGTGTTCTTGTTCTCTGCTTTCCCTCATAAAACGCTGTCTATCCATTAGGATAAATGCATTGACTCCCATCATAGTGGCTCCACTGTGAGCTGCTGACTGCACCATTAGCTGACAGTATGATTATGTGAACAACAGACCAAACACTCTTCTGATCTTCTCTGTCTGTCCAGACGTTTGGTGATATTTAAGAGTTTCTCCCCAATGGTAGTGGTGAGATAGCTTTTGTACCGGGGGCACTGTAGAGTTTCTTTATTTCTCTCCCTCTGTCTGGATCTCGGGCCCCTGGGTCCTCCAAAGCTCTGAACATGTCTGCACTCAGATGTTTCAAAACACCGAGCAGCAGAGGAAGAGGAGGAGAAGGAGGAGGCAGAGGAGGAGGAGGAAGGAGAAGGGATAAAGGAGAGACGAAGGGGAAATGGGAGGAGGGTAAGGAATCCTCACAGGGACCAAGTGTACATGTACATGCAGACCAGGCAGAGAGGCCCAACAGGGTCTGAGCGCTTGTGATCTGAGGGCCGTTTGTGTGTCAGTCAGATCAAAGTCTTTTGAGGAGGAGGAGAAATCCCTTTACCTTCTCCGACTATGGCAACCCTTATTGGCAGCTAGGTCAAAGGAGTGGGATGATAACAGAGGGCTTCAGTGAGACACTTCAACTTGGAGATGGTTTTTATAGTTTTTGTTTCACCTCAAATAAAATACACATGAATCCTAAGACGTTTTTTCATACAGCTTTAGGCTTGTTGTTTTGTACAGTATTAATAATAATATATTATTACATTTGACAATTTATTTGGTTTGACAGTTTTAATCGGATACATAAATATGTCTGGAAAGAAACAGCCGTTGCTATGGAGTCTGCTGCTTTGCATTTGCTGATGTATTTGTTACAAGACAAATATAGAAGGAGATTAATTCAAACAAATATTTTACCTGGATTTTGTTTTTTCACACATCCGAAGGTAGCTTTGGTCTCTTCCTGCAAGAAGACAAGATCCTCAGCTCAGAATATGAAGGTGAAACTACAACATATTATATAAAATATATAGCCTACTTAAAATTTCAGTTAAAAATAGAGGGAACACAAATGACCCTAGTTATGCTGCTTTTTTTTGTATTGCCAATCAATAAAACCCGTAACTCACTAGCAGTGCAATACCCTTATATTATTATTATTTTTCAGATGTGGTGTCTTTAGTTACACACAGCTGTTGTCTGGGGCTGCGTAAATACTTGTCTTCTCTTAATATTGTGACTTCTTATCTCAATATATTGTATGAAATAAATAAACACTTAATTAGCAGGTGACAGTGTTGATACACAATCACCTTGCAGTCAGGCGGTTTTCTTAATTTCCCCGTGACAACTGCTTGCTTTGTTTGCAATTATATCATTAATCCTGTTTTCCTCACGCCGCCTGACCAGGAACAGCATGGTTGCTATTTTCTTTACACACATTTAAGGCTGTTCTTGAGCACTTATTGTATCTTTATGACCTGTTGTAATGATTCCAGAGCGGTTTGAACAGGGGACATGTGTTATTATCAGTTTGAGCTTATAAGCTAAACACCCCCCTCCACCCCCCCACCCCCCGCCGGTCTTAATTGGCTTCTGCTGAGGCTCTATGACAGTTTAAGTCATTAAATGCAGCCAAATGGTTAAATACTTCCAATTAACGCTACATATTAATTTGTTGCATGAACTTTTACAAATGTGTAGCGGTGGCCCTCTGGGGCTACAGCAAGGCAGGGGTGCGACTAGGAATCCTCTGAACCAAGTTGAACATAGAGTAAGCTCATATATATATATACACACAGGTATTCCTTTCACGGAGTGCCAGACAGTCCGTCACTCATCCTCACCCCCTGACGCTGGGAACATGTAGTGAGTGTATCCTTCCATGGGCCCGGCTGTTTAAATTAATTATTAGTTTTATAGCGAACCCCGAGGCCTTGCACAGGCAGCTAATCCCTGTAGATGGCTAATCCGACCCGGCGTTACACAAAATCAATGCTGGTCTTTGGTGTTGGCATGCCATCAGGGCACGGGGACACATGTCAGACAGGCCTCCTGATTTTTTCATGAGGTGTGTGTTTGAAGTGGTGGAGCCACTGGAGGATGCTCGAGGTACCCAGAATTGAAAAGAATATCCGGAAGCGAGAAAAACCTTGTATGACCAAATTTATCTTGGGGGGGGGGCGGGTGCTGGTGATGCAAGTGTTTGGTTGCAGCTGCATTATTTGAACTGAAAATAGATGAGATCCAGCAGAATTTATATTGGCAGATTTATACATTTTGGGATTACAGTGGCTGTAATAATAATAGGGTTAATAAATACAAATTGTAAATGAGTATGTTTGGAGCATAGCTTTCTGCAGGCCCTCAAAATTCTAAAATCCAATGATCTGAATATAATATTATTATATTATTATATATTTAGTATATATAGTGTTGTGAAACAGCAGCTAGTGATCAGTGCATGGTCAGGCTTATACAACATACCAATTCCCACTGGATAGTGTGCTCAACGAAATACAACATGTTAGTTGTTTAAATGTTGAGTTTGTAATGAACCTCCAAGAAGCAGTGGGCTTTCTTCATTTCTGCTCCTTAAGAGTTTTTAAAGCAGCAATTTTGTCTTTGCTTCTCAAGAGAACAAAGATGTTATCAATAAGTAAACATTTGACCCATTTCCTGTAACATATTAAAGTCGAAAATCGGAATTGAAAAGCAGAATCGGAATTGATCAAATTCAAAGGTCCTAAAAAGTCTTAAATCTAAAACCTGCAGAAACCCTGATAACACCCCCACAGGATACGGTGTCTCTCTATCTCACGGTGCTAACTCGTATTTGCCGATAATCATCTTCAGGATGTTGGATGGGCAGTGACTGTTATATGAGAACCACCAGTGACCTTCTTGCAACCTCTGTGATGATGGATGTGTGTGTGTTGGATGAGTGTCCTGCCGTCATCAAGGATTTGAGGGGATTTTGTTTTGCACCGACTGACTGCAGATCAAGTAGTCTGTGAGTTATGTCATGCCTGCTATTTTTTCGTTGGTTTGGTGTCTGAGGATCAGCGCCAGTCGGGTCCAGCTGTAAACATCAAGCTATGCTATTTGGTGGATAATTTGATGAAAGGAAGGAGTTGGAGGAGTCATTTTGAAAATGTCAATTTGTGTCTTTTTAGTAATAAATCTTGTTCTGTCTTTTCTCTTTTTTTTTGGACCGAAGATGAGAACATCCTATTTCGTCTTGGTAATGATACAGACAGTCTGTGTTTTGAGATCAGTTTAAAATCTTGTCAGATTTGATACAGTGTCAAAATTGAAACCACCATCCATTTTCTTTGTCAGGGTTTAATACTATTCAGAAGAAAAATATGAATATTTCTCATTTCACAGTCTCATTTCATATTCCCAGCTGTCTGTCAGTAATTGGTTGAGAGAGAGAGAGGATCTGACCCAGTCCCCTACTTTTTCTGCACCTCTCATTCTGCCTATTAGTTTTGGATTACCAGCTTTCTCTCTCCCTCACTGAGACTGGCAGCTGAAGATAATAGCTTTCATAATGTGTGGAGTTTCATTCCAAGCTCTTCTGTGTTTCTCTTTATGAGAGAACAAAAAATGTCAAGCCCAGTCAGTCTATTCATTTCCTCCATTGGGAGATTAATGAGAGGAACAGCGCTGTCTCAAGCCTTTTTGTGACAGGCTTCAAAGTCCCCTGTACAGGAGGACTTGTGTCTGTTCGTCGGCGAAGTTCACACAGGCTGTCTTTCACTCGCGTTTACACTGTGGTACTTGATTAGGGAGGCGAGCACATGATCAAAAGTATATGCTACAATTAGCCCCACGTTTGTCGCACGTTTTCTTTTAAACGCAGATGAAGTGAACATCTGAAAACTAAATCTTGTTTGTGAGTCGGACTTCATGAAGTGAAATCTTTGTGGGCTGACAGTGGCTCTGGTGGGGGGTGCCACTAATGAGGAAATGACGTAGACAGAAATATCTTGCGTCTAGTCATGGGACCTGTGGGTTTCACCGTTTGTTCCCCTTCCTTATCTAGCACACAAGGAAACATTTTGTTTTCTGGTAAATTCAATATTCCAACCTGTCTTTAACTCAGGCCTAGGAGATCAATCGAGGACATAGACGAAAAAGTGTGTCGTGAAAACGGAAATGTAGTGAAGATGAACAAAGCCACCTCAGCAGGACCTCCATGTACAGTACTCTATGTATAGTGAAAACCCCCCATAACTATAAATCCAACCAGATATGAAATCTTGAAATTGAACTTTCACAGCTGTTCGGCTGCTGCTCCAACCCCATGCAGTCTATGAAATACCAGTAAAGACCCTGTGACAATACAAACCATGCCAGTTTCTTATCATAAGACTGAAACCGCAAACAAAATCAATCACTTTTTATTTACCTAAAAATAACTGGAAGTTGCCACCAGGACACGC
Organism: Hippoglossus hippoglossus; assembly: GCF_009819705.1. Classification (NCBI taxonomy): domain Eukaryota; kingdom Metazoa; phylum Chordata; class Actinopteri; order Pleuronectiformes; family Pleuronectidae; genus Hippoglossus; species Hippoglossus hippoglossus. The sequence continues at coordinate 9,882,574 of NC_047165.1, forward strand.
TGTGGGAGACTTATTTAGTTTGTGTTATTAATCTATGTTGAGGTGTCTAAAACTACTGGACTTTGGGATAAAGACTATTAACTGCACATGGAAGCAAAAACTCTTTGCTAACTGTGTTTCTCGAGTCCATTGCTGCAATTAAGAGAAGCTTGTAACTGAAAGCTGTGGTCGTTGCCGTAGGTTTGTGGAGAACTGCAGTGGTGCATAATCTGTCAAAGAGCATGTAGACAGATCTGGGTGTTAACAAACAAATCTCTTGTTTGTGGAAGCGATCAAATGCGCACAACAGTAGCTATATATCCATATTTGTCAAATAAATTTGATAAATGAGCAAAAAACTAACATATACCTGTATTAAACAGAGCAGAAGAAGTAGTCGTCACAAACCGTAAACAAAACAAACTGTTAACTAAAAAGAAGAAGTGTAATAAAAAGACCATCTTGGCCGTCTACAAGATATATTTTCTTTCAATAGGACATGTTGTTATTATAGAAACTTACTGATGCTGCTTGTTTTTCTTAAGCGGAAACAGTCGATTTAGATGTTTTTAGCTTATTGGAGAGTTTGGTCACTTTTCCAAAAATGAGTGCTATAGTCAAAAAAACATTATTGCGTAGAAACCTTGCTACATTACCAGTGATGGCATTGTTATGAGCTGCTGGCAAAGGGTGTGCTGAAGCTATAGTTGTTAAGTAATTGAGAAAAGTTTGTATATTTGACGTTGCTGCGCTCGTTGGGTGCCTCGGCTAGGCTGCTTCACGCGGGTGGCTGGTGACTCCGCAGATTTGAAGTGTAAGACAGCTGCTTTGTGCAAAGTAGACCGACGGTCTAATCTTTGTTAGTTAGTTTGATACCTACAAAAACTTATTTGTCAAGCTTAACTTGAAGTTTCAGAGCGCCCTCTGCTGGATCACATTACGTTATGAATATTAATGTTTTTTATCACATTCAAGCTGATGTTTGAATTGGTATATAAAACGTGTCAGCCCTATTTCTGGCCTAAGCATGTCACTAATAAAGAAAACAAAACAAACTCTTACAGATGAATTACTAAACCAAACGATTTCACTTCTCTATTCTTGTGGAACCAAATGGCGATTAACCCAAACTCAAATGGGAAACGGCCTTTTTAGTGGTAAAGACAAAAACTAATACTTGCTTTTACAAGCACTGATGTTTCATCATGACTGTGCAAAGTTCGGAGGAGAAAGTAAAAGAAGAATTTGTGGAAAACTTTTCTTTTCTTGCAGTACACAGCCAGCAGAGTGGTGTTTTTGCTTTTACATGGCTTTGATTAAAGGTTTTGAGAGAGAGGAGACATTTCTTTTGCTTTATGGCTCTCTTTGCCAGCTTGGCAGCAGCACTAGCATTTAAATGCCCATTAACAACCTTTTAACTGTCAAGATCTTTTGAAATATGGATATTTGCCTTCCTCTCTGCATCAGAGCCACCAAAATTGCTTTTAATAGCACAAGTGTTGGTATTAATATGTTCCTTCATGAGCAGCTAGCTAGCCTCGTGTCATTCCAGTGTAAAGGAGTTTGCCAATGATGTCTGATTAGGAGTGCATGGGGGAGATTAATAGATGTTTCTTCCCCTCATTTGTTATCACTCTTTTAGTGCATTGAGTGACTACAGCGTGTGATAAATAGAGGGAAGCCTCTGCATTTCCTGAGTGTGACACTATCTATCTACTCGTCAGCCCAGCGCCGTGTTGATGTGATGTCTCCTCTGACAGCACATCCAAAGTCAGCTGCCTGGTCCTGTGCAATTTCCAGCGGCAGAGGGGAAGGTGTTTGGGATCTGCATTTTAATCCTGGCCTGTTTAATGTTTGCCCCCTGACAATCTGGGCCAGACATCATTTTAATGGTATGTACAGTGATAAAGCCAATAAAATGTCAGAATGATTGATAATCTGAGCATTATAGCAATATGACTTTCCAGTTCTCCTCTGCGCTCCAATGATGGTTTCCAAATTGAATCCTATGTGTGCATGCACGTGTTTGCAGGCGTGCACATCCACACTGCGTGCATGTGTGCGTCGTCGCTAATCCGTAGGTGAGAAGAAAACACAAGAAATCTTGTTAGTTTCTAGTGAATCGCTTTTTAGTGCTTACGCAATACATTATTTCCAAAGTAACAAACCGTATCGGCTGAATAGATTACCTCAGAACTTTTGGTCTGCTTACTGTATTTGTCTGGAAAATATGGATTGGAGTGGGAGCAATTACGAGGGCGATTACCATATTTCTTCTGTTAAATAAATGATATGAAATCTTTGCTCTCTCCTGTCAGGAGCTGTGAATGCATGAACCAGGCCTCTGAGGCCGGTGTGTGTTTCGTGTCAAAGCTCCGACTCTTGTCTACTGGGGATGGGTGGGAGGTGGGGGAGAGGATGTCGTTCATATCTCTTGACTTATGAACTTGTCAAAACACAGGTGGACATTGACACACCGCAGGCGCATGGTTAAGCAATCAAATGCTACAGTTGCATTTTGTCATAATCCTCTGATTTTCATCCAATATGGAAATTCTCAGTAACATTATAACAGTCATTTTCCCATTGGTGCTGTTTTCATCCATTTACACAATAACCTTCTTTTAATAAGTCATAAGCTCTGTCCTTATGGATGAGATCAAATAGCTCTGGTTCATTGATTTATTGCTGACTATTTGCGAACCAATAGCAGTGGGTTGGAGATTGACTGCACATGTCGGCCTGTAGTGCAGTCGCTGTCTCCGAGGACCTATGAAACAGCTTCTTTTATCTTCAGCAGAGTCAGAGCGGTGCTGCCTCTGACTGGCAGTCATAGAAAGCTCTTTGTTTTATGTAAATGGTGATTGATGACACGTCTGGCACAGCCTGCAGTTTTTGACAAAAAGTATTGATGGCTGCTCTCAGTAAAGTGTTAGTCCAGGTGACAGAGCAATCCATTTCAAGATGAATGAGGGAGGGAGGGAGACAGACAGAGAGAGAGAGGGGGGGGGGGGGGGGGGGGGGAAGAGAGAGAGAGAGAGAGAGAGAGAGAGAGAGAGAGAGAGAGAGAGAGAGAGAGAGAGAGAGAGAGACTGAAACAGGAAGTCATCAGCACTTTCAGGAGAGAGTTACATATGTGTAACTCTAGTTCTGTGATCACAGGCTTTCAAGTGAAACACATACACTGCTATCCTGCTTTTGTTAATGTTGGTCAAAATAAAGCATTTGTCTCAGTGTTCAATCATGGTACTGCAAGACCAACTACATTGTGTGCACTGGCTACACTAACATACAAAGATACAATAATACATAAATTAGTAATAAATATACAAACAAAGACTGAAAGCTGATTTTTTTATTTTTTCAAACTTTGGTATTTGACACATTTCTTAATTTTGCATGATATGCTAATTGTCTACATTAATTAGAATAACAGAATAGATGATAATAAATGTGATTACAGCACTGAGAGACTTGACTACATTTTTTAAATGATATGTGAACAGATATATTGATTGGTGGCTTTTTCTGAAACTTGAACGTCCATGCTTTATTTACACAGTTATTTGGTCATTTTGTGGAATAATAATGATGCAGGTATTTTACTTTGATACATCTTTAAATAACAAGCTTGGAGATGATAAACAACACTTTAAATAATTTTTTACAAAATTGCCAAATGCTTTGACTCAGGTGTCTGCAACATTTTTGAAAAATAAAGAATATAGGTTGATTTGAATGTGTACTATATATTCAAAGATAAATCAACTCTTGTATTACTCTGGATTCCCAGTACTGATGCATTTATGCTGATGTCTAACCCCCTGCAAATGTTAGGCCCTTTGTGAATGTGAGCATTAAATGTAAAAGCTCTCATGCTTTGTCAAAATATATCTGACTGTCAGTTAAGGCTTATTTGGTGCCCGTGGGACTCACAGCATTTACAGCCACTGGATTTGTTTGAGTTAGATAATGATCCACAGGGGCAACTCCATCGCCTGCACTCCATCTCCTCTCTGACTTTCGGATGATGAATGTGAATTTACATTTGGACTATGTGCTTTTACACTCCACAGTAATGTAATTTCACTAATGGAGCCACTATCAAAGAGAAGTTTACTTTTGGATCTGAGCGGGGAGGAATGTTCACATCGGGCCGAGGCAGCCAGAAGCTGTGGATAGCAGACAGCTCTGCTGAAAACAAGTCTGCATATGTGAGGAGAGTCTAAAACAAAAACTACTCCAAAATGGACCTGGTGCTGACGTGTGTCTGACAGAACCAGATTTAACAGATGCTTCAAGGGGACCTTAACCCATGAAATCACGCTGTCCTGCATCCAGAGCCCCACCCTCTAACTGCTGTATAAATAGATTCTCGTGACAGGGTAATTCATCTCTGGCCATGAAAACATCAGCTTTAAAAGACAGCTCGCTGAGACCCCGCGCTTGTTAGGGGCCAGATCAGCAGCCCAGATGCCTGGGATGTAAACTCATGAAGAGAAGATTAATTTATCTGTCATCCCTGACTTTGACAGTTGTTGTAAATTTGACTCTGGCCTCTGCACACGGAAGGAAGGGGAGGGGGGGAGGTGGAAGAAATGCGAGACACGTAAAGATGTGGAGAGGAGTGTGAAGAGGGAAGATGGCATTAGCGAGGGAGGGGCGAGGCGAGGGTGGGCATGCGTCAAACATTTCAAACGTACGATATCGACAAGACAAACTCAGTCCGTCTCTCGCGGCGCGCACCTGGATTACATCTACAGCCCACCTCTCCAGATAATGTGTTTGGAAACCTATTGTTCGGGGAATGTTTGGCAGTGATTTCAGACAACCTTCGGCTAAAAGCAGCCCTTCCTCTTCACCAATTTTTTTCTCTTCCCCCCCCCAACTGCCTCTTTTCAAGATGGTCGCCACATAAGGCACACTGGAAAATGAGTAGTGGTGGTGTCAGGGAAGCCATTTGGGGTCTGATTGATGGTAGCAGGCGAACCGCAGCGGCCATGTTCTCTGATCTCCCTGTGTGCGAGCCATGCCTGGCGCTCTCTGGGAAACGGGAGAATTTTTTTTTTCAAAGTTAATGCCACTGCCAGACGCATTGCATTAGATTTATCATCATATCTGTGTCAGTGTTTCAGAAAATAGATGATGAATTGGGACGCGTGAAATGTTTTATCATTTGAGAAGATGATGAGCTGGCCCGTGAAGAAAAATGGAAAGGAAAGTAATGATGCGATCATTATAATCTTGGATACTGTGGCCCAGAAAAGCTACTCTCTTTATTTTTTTTGACTTGAAATAATAATTGTTATCATAATTCAGTTGGAATGAGTGGATTAATAAGTTAGGGTTTTAGGGTTTTACATTCATGTCAAGGTTTGCCGATGTAAGATGAGTGATTTACAGGATAAAGCCCAAATCACATAATTGCATGTTTTGTGCTTCGTGCAGCATTGCAGAATACCAACGGACTGTTTTTAAACTTTTGTCTCCAACCGCTTTCCCACATATTTTGATGCTAGCAAATCTGGCCTGGTTTTAGGATTTATAGAGCTACAGATGTAGATGTAGTTATTTCCTTTAGCGTTGATACAAGCCTGGTGCTGTCAATAAAGAGCCCCCCCCCCCCCCCCCCCCCCCCCCCGGGCTTTGGGTCCGCAAAAGAATTACGATGTCTGCCTCTTGATTTCATTTGACCCATCTCTCTTTCCGTAGCCCTGCCATGACTGTCACTGTATTCGCGGCAGCCGTCCTTTCTACTGACGTGCACCCATTACACAAGAATCATTTATTTTCCCTGAGCATTTTAGGAGCGTCTACTTTTAAATAGTTCACCTCCCGATTGGATTTATTGTGTTTCTGATTGGCGCAAGTTTATACGTAGACTCTGGCGTTAAATCAAATAGGTTGAATTTGGTTTATAAGTTATCAACGCCTCCTTATACGTCTGATAGGACCTTGGGGAAGTGACAAATATAGCCCAGAAGATCTTGAGCTTTTATTGTGGATTAGCATGCTAATAGGCTTTCGACTTGATTTGACAGAGCTCGCTTCCCCCTGGAGAGGGACAGCCTCGAGCCAGGGAGAGGGGTTCTGTATGGGGGTAAGCAGCGGAAAGGAGGAGGGGGAGAGGGAAGAGAAAAGGGAAAGCGGGTTTAAAAAAAAAAGAAGAAGAAGAAGTCCGTATAGGCGGGTAGAGCGGGGGCGGTTGTTGTGGTGGAGGTTTTGGCATGGGGGGGTGGATGTGGAAGATATTACCAATTAGCATGTGGAAGAAAAAAGGTTCTGACAGGAGCGGTAACCCAGTCATGATAAATATAGTGACTTAACGGTTTCTCCCCCGCCCCCCCTTTTGTTTCTCAGACCCCACAGCTGTGGACTTAAGAACTCTTTTCACCTAAAAGGAAATCAAAAGATAATCCCAAGTTTGATGTCGGAGAGAAACTTTGAGTCGGAGGGGAAAAGGGGTCACCGGCGTATAGGGCAACGGGTTTAAGCTGTAAACCCCTCACAAAAGGTTCTGACAGAGCGAGTTCCTCCCAATCTCTCTTGAGTGTATTTGGAAACTTCTGAGCACCTTCTCTGTGCATGACTAAACCCACGGAAGAATAGACAGATAAGGGAACTCACCGGCTTAAAAAGCAAAAAGTTTAATTTCCCCGTGAAAACAAATATCTGGTGTCGATCGGTGAGGCGGAATCGAATCCTCTCCCCTGCTCCGTGTTTGACAAAACTCCTCTCGATGATGCAAATTGCCTCCTGCTCGTGACTGACACTCCTTCCTCATAGTTTAGTCAACATCTATTGTTGGTATTGTTGGAGTGTTTTGGCATCTTTTTCCAAGAGGATAATGAAATTAACTGGAGATTTGTCTGGATAAACTGGAGAAAGTCTTGACTCAGCTCTTATTTTAGAGTTACCATACAGAGGTGTTCTTGAGAACTAGTTGAGGCAGGAGTCTGTCGTATAAGTGAAGTGGGAGAGACTTTGCTGTGCTGTACATTTTCATTGTCTCCCATTGAAAAAGATGAGGGAGACAAAGGAGCCGATCAGCCATTTAACCCGTGGATAATCTTGCAGGGTTAGTAGATTTTCCATTTGTATTGTTTGTATCTCAAAGGCTGGTAAAATATTAACATTTACCCAATAGGAATCCTCCCTTATACTGGTTTAACTGTATATGTGATTTATATGACCGAGTTTCTTTTATTCCAAACTTTACATACTAAAGCTGGAAGGATATGGATTTTTGGGGGTCGATAATCATATTACAGAGTAAAAATTTACCTAATTTAAATGATACATTTTGGCAGTGATGCCTTACATGTCAGTATGAAACTTTTACAACAAATAAATGTGATTGAGTTTATTATAAATAACCTAAATAAAAAAAAAACTATTACAAGAAAATAAATGTAAAATGTAAACATAAATGCACATCTTCATTGCATTGCTTATTCTGTAAAATAAGAGTTTTCATGTCTGCAAACATACATGCAGATACTGATTTCTCTGTAAAATGCTCATATCGGCAGATATTCATTGGCCGACTGATGCATCGGTCGGGTTCTAATACGTACATATGTGAAGATCAACTGTCCGATTCCATCCAAGCAAAGCACATAAAAAAAGAACTCAACCATCTCTTGACGCTTTTCACCTCAAGGACAAAGCTGCAGTACATTAGCTGCCTGTGTGAGGAGATAATACCTGTGCTGATGATGGCAGCTGACCTTGAAGAGCTTAGATGACAGTAACCTTGATATCATCCCTTGAACCCCAGTTCTCCCAGCTAGGTGCACATATATCCACATACACACACGCACACATACACACACGCACACGCACTCAGATGCATGAACCCACACTGTGCGTGCCATATTTTACTTGCTGAAACCCACACAGCAAATGACCTCTCCTCCTTTCCCTGACAGTTTCATGCAACTGGCAATAGCAGCATTGCTTTGGAGCACATTTGCTTACCATAAGAATGTAATTTTCAGTGATAAGGTCCTGGAACTTGGCAGGGGCTGTGGGGGGGGAGAGAATCTGTCGTTCTGTGCCAAAGCTCTGGTCCTGGATGATCCAGGGGCTTGCCCTGAGGGACAGCTCAGGGCTGAGTGGGCCAAAGTAATGTCATCCTGCGGAAAGATGATTAATCTATCCCTGTCTATTCTTTATTCCACAAGGAAGGAAGGATGCACACCAACATGCAGTTGAATAAGTGGCCCAACGGTGCATATGTAAATTTCATTCATATTACATTAGGCTATTGCTAAATTGCCTCATCATTATAATTTTGGAGTAATTGAAAATTGAGACAAGGAAAATAACCATTATATCTATTTAATTCTGTAAAATAACAGTCCACATGGAAATGTTCAGCTGAGCGCCTGCAGGGGTTCTCTGTGTACCCCTTGACGGACCATGTGCAGTGCTCATAAAGCACCCAGAGTGAATATCAGAGCTGAGAGCCTCACCATAAATACCCAGGTCAGAGCTGTCAACCAGAACACTTCTCCTCATAATCTGTCTTCTCCCTTTAGTTTTAATCCGCTGATCATGGGGTGAATGAGAGGGAGAGGAACGGACGCAGGCCGAGGCGGCGAGCTAGCGCTACCATAACAGTTTGGAGTAGAGCTAGAAAAGTAGGAGAAAAACATACTCTAAAGTGTGCAAATCCTTAAAAGCACCACTTAATGACACAAACTATCTTCCCTTGCTGTCGGAGCGAGGCTCGGCTTCCTCCGAGCCTCAGACGGCCCTCTGTTACAAAACAGAAGACAGTAGGGCTTTGACAGCTCCAAGTGTCTAGGGCCAGGGAAATAATTGATAGCAGGCTGCCTGCATCCAAGGTCCTTTAGCAGTAATTGCAAGCAGAATCTGACTCTCTGATCTCACCAGTGGTATTGGCTATGCCAGAACAGCCTGGCTTTGACAGATTGCCTTCCTGCAGTAATAACTTAGGCATGTTCCCTGTTTTCTCACACAAGGCCATACAGCACTGTCTCTACCACAGAACTAGCCCAGAATCATCAGTGATTATTTTAGATGTGTATTTTTCTTTTAGCTCTCGGCAGATTTTTTCTGACAGGATGCTCTCCGAGTAATGGTTTTGCCTGCATCCAGATGCCCCCGTACATTGTTTTCCACTGTGACTTTTTTAGTCCCCCCCCCCTCCTCTCTTCAAAATGAAATTATTGGTAATAAAATCAGTATCGTGCACATGTTAACGTACATTTGTGAGACAGAAAACATTCAGCGGAGCTTGTGAAAAACAAATAGTTGCAACGGAGCGCTTCTTATTTCTAATTGCCTCGTGAAATCCGACATTTAGTAGCCTTAAAAGGAAAGTAATAACTGTGACCGATCAACTGTGCTCCGAAAATCTTTTCGTTACAAGAAAAAAAAAAGAAAGAGGAATTTCCAAACACTTTCCGTTGCCATGGCTCTTGCCCTGAATGACAGCCTGAAGGCTTTATGGCCTTTTGAGGGATTGTCCTCTTGCCCCCCTTCCCTCATCCCCTCGCCGCCTCCCCCTCCTCCCCTCTCGCTCTCAGTGGCACTCTTCCATGCTCACTGTCTGCACTGTAAAGCACTCAGGGATTTATTGTCAGCTGGAGTTTCCTTGATGGGGTGTAATAATACTGTGCCTTTCTCACCCGCTAAGGTGGTAGAATCCCCTCCCTCTGCCGATGAGAGGACCCCCGCGGGCTGCCCTGTGTGCGCCTGTGTTCTGTGGCAGACTTATAAGCCTGGCAGCTCCACCCCATGGCTGTCCAAACAAGGTTTCTCAACAGGCGCCCACATCAAAAAGAGCAGCGTATGGGGGCTGCAGGAAAGTGAAACGGCAGGATGTTGCCTTTAGTTATTTATTTATCTGGCTTTTCACAAACAGAAGAAAGGAGTTAAAAGCATGTGCGCTCTTTTGGCGTAGTAGGAATTTTTTTTTTTTTCGTTGTTTGTTTTGTTTTTGTTTAATGTTTTGGCAGCAAAACAGCAAATTCTATGCTACTGCTAATTACAGTTGAGTAGTTTTGTGTTCAACGTTGCCAGGAACCATTCCAGGCAGGACTGATGAGTGTAAACACTAAACTGATTTCTGAATGAAAATCATTAAAGGAACTGAAGTCTAAACAGACACGATCCCCATGACACCCTGCAGTAGGAAATGTGATACTGCGGTTTGTGCTCTACTGCCAATGTTTGCCAGTTAATCTAATTTAATCTTTAAATAAAGGCTTAAATCAATGCAAATAAACATTAGTAAATGAGTCTGGGAATAACATGTGGGAAAGATATCATACACAATGTGAATGAAGTCCCTAAATGGCTCTGAGCGCGCTCGCAGCACAGCAGGTGAGCGGCAAAGGCGGCTGCCGGATAATATAAATAGAAACTCCCTTCACCAACCTACAATTAATAAAAGATCCTTTGAGTGATCCTTGAACAGGGGAGGATGTGAGCGAGCAGTCGGTCGGGTCAGGGCGGGATAAACTGGTCCCAGCTCCCTTTCTTCTGTGAGAGCGTGGCAGCAAGATAGATTGGCGCGTCGTGATGCTTTGAGATGTCCAAACATAGACGTTTCAGAGCTGGACGCGGCGTGAAAATGTAAATAAACTTTATAGGAACTTGGGGTCAGGCTAGGGTTGGATTTATGGTTTTGGCATTCACCCTTGAGACCATCCGTCATCCCTTTGCCCCAACCTAGCCCCTCGGTTCCAGCTCCTCCTTCCTGGAGCCAAGTCCCTCCTCCCCCGCCCCACACACCCCGGATCACAAGACCCTCAGCTGAACTGCAGCCGACCTGCTGGATTCAAGGCCAGCTGGGCTTCAGATGCCATAATAAGAACCATTCAGTGCCTTTAACGATTCTCTGACTATTTCTACCAGCCTTTTTTTTTCTTTCTATCTCTCTGGTTATCTTTTCATTTTGTCATTCTTTCTTTATCTCAATTGCTCTTAATTGTCTTTGTTGCTCTCTCGTCCTTCTCCGATGCTCCGGGGCCGCTGCTGTGTCTTATTCGGGAGGTCTTGAGGGACATGTCGAGTTTATAGGCTCTCGTCCCGGAGTGGTGTCACACCCGAGTGTGTGTTTTACTTATTTACAGCACCAATGCTTGTCATGCCAATGTTCCCAAATTATCAAGACATAACGGGACTCTTGTCATCAACTGTGATCTCAAAGTAAAAAACATCTGACTATTGCTCTGTTGCTGTTTTGGGTAAATAGCAGCTGTTAGAAACACAGCACAGCATACAGTTTTACATTATTATTGTTGTATAAGTGAATTATTTTAAGGTTATTAATTCATAGTGAATTACAACTCTGCTTTATGGTCAGATTTGCATTTAAGTCGGCTATTTTATTAGGATTTTCCTTCAACACTGTTAATTGCATGAAAAATATAAAGTGTCATAATTTTGTGTTGACATCAACATTCTCATTCTATATTGTAATTATTTAAAATTCCAGGTAAATAGGATGTTCTATAGACTGGTGTGTGATATATTTGATAATAGAGTGAATTTATTTAATGAAGACACCCTCATACAGTAGATTAAAGGGCTCAATGAGGGATAAATAAAAAATCCTGTTCAGATTTACACATTGCACTTCATTTAACATGACTCACTAGAAACAAATCCCCGGACGATGATTCGTCTCCAACTATGGCAGCTAAACAATCCTGCGGTACCTTTGGTACAACAGCTGAGTTCGTGCACTTGTCGCTGCATTACAATATGAGAGGACACCTGCCTTAAAGGACACAGGGTCAGCTGGGAAACACTTTGATCTGTGTGACAGTTTGACTGCCTTGATGGGAGTGGCACTGATAATCCCTTTGCTTAACTCGTGCTTTTTGGCCCAGCCGGGGTCCTGTCCAGGGATAAAGCAGTGGGCTAAGTCTTAATCAAACAGCAGGGCCGGTGGCTGCATGAAGGGAAGGGTCTTTGAGGGTTAGAGTGCGGAAGGGCACATTTAGGACAGGGATGAATACACACAAATGGAGGATTAGAGTGTTTTGCCTACTTGCAAATAGAGGAGGTTTAGCAGGCAGTTCTCCGGTATTGAAAGAGTAAGTCGGCGAGTTGAGGAGAGAAGGGAGTTCTCTACACCAAAGACCTGAGTTGACAGAGTCAGTCATGATCCTCGCTGCCGAAAGAAAACTCTGTATCTGTACATTTACTTTCTGATAATTGTGGCAATCAATCTCAGCTTAATGACCCATGTGAAAAGACAAAAAAACACACATTACCAGTTGTCAGATTGCATGCAAACTGTGCAGTTTCACACAAAACAGCCTGCGCTGCAGATTGAGTCTGGTCCCGGTCATTGCCTGCAGCAATCTGACACTGATCACAACCCAGCGGTAAACAAGCACGAGAAGTGTCATCGGTCAGTTATGTGATTCCTGTTTAACAGTGGGAGCGTGCCGAGCCCAGCATGGACGAGTTGCAATGCGTGGCCTGCGTGACCCCCGAGCTGTTATCAGCTGATCTTCCCCTCATTGTTCCTTAAAGTGAAGCCAAACACAACAACAATGAGAGCAGTGTTTGTCTCCACTGTCACATCTCTTGCTTTTTATCTAAATGAATGGTTTACAGAAGGCATACGAGCCGAGGTGGAGCAGCTAACAGCCCCATGTCAGCAGCATGTCATGTTATAGTTTCTAATTCAAAGAACGGGTCAACGGTGACGGGCACATTTACAGAAGCGTAATCATTACATTTGTGAAGAATCGGTCTCGAAAGAGAAGCCATCATCCCTGCTTAAAAAGGAGAGCGACAACTCATTTAGAATTATAAACCCTTTTCTCTGTTTGTCACTTGTATTGATTTTCTTCTGCCCCCGTCTCTCATAGTTTATATCTCGCTATAAGATATACTCCTGAAGAGGATTTATTGCAGCTATAGGCCTTGCCCGCCAGCTCTGCCATTACCAAACAGATGAGAGGCAGGAGGGACGGGGGAGGCAGCAGCGCCGCAGCGGTGTGGTGGTGGATATTGTTTAAATACCGTAAAAAGAGCCCGATCATTCACCCAGCGAGAGGCTTGAGAAGCAGACTTATGTGATAATCCTGTGAGTAGCAGGTGGTGCTGCTTTAATATTGGTGTAAAAACAATTTCCATTTTCTGTCCATTCTATAATCTCTAAATAAGACGATTGATTGCTTGTTGGCAAGAAAATGGTATCACCAGTTCTTATTCAAAGTGGACCTGAGGAGGGGATTGATGGTTTACTGGCAAGAAGGGAAAAAAGGATCCATATTGTCTTCTGTTTTTTTTTGTTTTTTGTTTTTTGTTTTACTCACTATCCCCTATCTCTCTCTGTCTCCCTCTCTGACTGGGCTGTCAGGAGTGAGGAAGAGGAAGAGGCCTTTCTTCTTCTTCCCCCACCACTTCCGAATTACCTGCTGGGTCCGAGCTCTTTTATGCTCTTGTTGTGACAGGTAGATTTATAAGGCTTGAAATTTGTACAAATCAGTTGTCATTCAGCGGCAGCTGTCAATGTGTCAAGCTGTCAGGGCCTGCTGTGAGGGAGATGCCTTAGGGGGCTGAGCGAGGGGGCAACCGCCCAGAAAAGAAAATGAGTTCAAACAGACCTGAGAAGCTCCTCTATTCCACAGGCCTCCCTGCCCCTGTGGAGGCGCCATCGATTTCTCTTGATGTTGAGCAACAGCCTGCCCGAAAATGACACGCCACACCGCGCTCAACCCAGTCAGGCTGCGACACGCCAACGCGTGCTGTGCCGATCCCCTCAATCTGCAGACGCCTCTTATTCTCTTCTAAATGGCTGGAAATGTGTAATCTCTCTGAGGAGGGAGAACACCAGAGTTGTGCTTGGAGATTTTTTGGCAATGCCTGTCTTGTATTTATGCGCTGCTTAAGTAGCTGCAATGGAAATCTCTCAGAGGAGAATGACAAGCGTGTTTAAAGATTGTTGTCAATTGTTGTCTTGTTGTCTTGTTTTCTGTGGCCTTGTCTCAGCGTGGGCCTGGCTGTGTGTGTGATTGGCGGGCATGCTGGGGCAGTGATGGGCATGACAGCCTCTTTCAGTCAGAGTACCCCAGGTGACACGCACCTTCTCCATCCTCTATCCTCCTACCCCGCTCTTCACAGAGGAATGGGAAAGACAGGTGCTGCAACCAGTGTGAGGTGTGTGGAAACAAAAGACAACAGCTGACAGAGAAGCTGTGCCATGCGGCAGCGTACACGTCGAGGTGTGGGATGACACAAACACGCTCATATATCTCTCATGCACGTCGCCGTGGTATTATTGGTGCTGTTGTCACATTCAGTCTGCGGGAGCAGATGGTGGCGAACAGGTTGTTATTGATAACACATTATTAGCACACTGTCACGGCTGTGATTTGAAGCTCATTGTCTAGGATTTTAAGTAGCTGTATAAAAATATAATAATTCACAATAAAAGTAAAGGTTTAACCATTTATCAGTTTTCCTGAATTAATTTATTCACATTTTCATACAAATTCTGAATTATTTTATGTTAGAATCTTAATGTTGGTTATTCATTCATTTCTTTTCACTCAGCTGACTCAGATGTGTCATATGTCTCCTTTTTGTGTAAACATGTTTTTATTCTTACTAAATACTGAAACCATTGTCGACTGTTTTCGGCTTAATGATGTTGTCACATTCGTTGACAGCATTTTGCAGCTGTGAAACCGAACATGATGTTGATATTGAAGGTTTTTGTCACCTTGCCCTTCCAATTAATGACAACGACATAAAAAAAAAGATGAAAAAAAACTCTCAGCGGAACAGAACTGTTAACATCCAGGTGTTGTCAGCCATGTTTGTTTTCACACCCCGTGTGCCCGTGTTTGTTATGTATCACAGCCAAACCCCCTCCCCTGAGATGGGCCGCGTATGGCCCGCTGATTCTGATTTAAAGGTTCGACCACAGCACGTGGATCCTGAGCAGGAACATCAGGGGACTGATTTGAATTCCGCTTGAGAGCTGCTTAATTTGAAAGCTGACAACTCCATTTGTGTGCCTAGCGTCCAGCACTGCTGACCTGGCTCCAGTCCAGACCTTCACCTCAACATGTGTGTGCACGCAGGCACGGAGGCAGACATGCATCAGAGCTGCGTGGCTACACCGTAATTAGCCTGATGAGGTTTTGGGGGATAATCCTGTCAGATTTATCATCTCCCACCTGGGTCCCTGAAAGAAAAGGTTTCACGGGACACTGTTTGGAAGGTGACACTTGCTCAACAGCCCTGCAACAAGGGGTGAAATATTAATCAAAGTTTTTTTCATCCATGCAGTCCTTAACAGCTGCTGGCCTTGGCCTGTGCGTGGCTCTGGGTGTGTGTGTGTGTGTGTGTTTATTGTGTGGCAATGAGCAGCGAGTTGGTCCGCAGAGAGATGAGTGTGACGTGTCTGAGTTTGTCTTGTAAAAATGCAGCTGTCGAGGACATGACAGCTACAGCGTTCGAGGGGCCATTACGGGGTGTACAACATTTCCTGGGAAATGGGCTTGAAAAATGACATTGCGGCCCGTGTAATATTAATTGCTACACTGTCTCCATAAATAAGTCAAAAAGCTTTAAGAGAGGAACAAAGTCGAGCAGCGCTGGTTATCCATTGATCATAAAAACAAGAGAACAGCATTTAATCTCATGCATCGGTTATTTTTTTTCTTTTCTTTTCTTAGTAATCATATTTTAGAAACAATCTTTTTGTTTGCGCCGAGCCGTTATATTTCACTTACTGTGGGTTACTGTTTGACTCTGAGAGCTGCTGGCTGTTTTGGAACTGTAGTAACATATTGACACTGCTTCTGTGAATCGCTCCCTCTGTCCTTCTCTGACCTTTGTGACTCTACCCTTGTTAAATGTAGGAGATTTGTACTTCAAACAACCAGCTTTGGTTTGCAAATGAATTCTTAAATGTGCTCTGGGCTCCCATTTAGTTGCAAATTAACAGTTCATTGTTCCGAGGCTGTCGGCACATGTTTGGCAAACGGTTTTCACGTAATGAATAGCTCACACACGTCATTGGGTCATAAGGCAAGAAAGAAAACATTTAGTCCTTACAATTACAAACTATAACATATGGTACCTATTTTATAAGTTACTTACCACGCATAAATATTCGGTCACTTTGGTTTAGTCAGTAATTTGTATCTTCTTTCTTCCCTTGGTTGGTTAAAAAAAATCATATTAGTATGTTACGTCTTTAATAGTCGAATTATTCTATTATCCTTTACAAGCAGCGCATTCCAAATTATTAATATGACTTTTGAGATGTGAAATAATTTAATAATACATCAGATAGAGTTAGATCAGAGCCTGTCTTTTTTTATTTCTTAATTTCTGCACATTCAAAGGGAGCTGAGAGGTGCACGCTGCAGCCGAATGCTCTGCAGTTATTGTTTTCATGTCTTGTTTCTCACAGAGCTTTTGTCTGATTTAGTAACAGGCATATGTTGTTTAATAGGAAATTAATTCTCACCCCTGCCGCCCGCCCCCCCCCCCCCCCCCCCCCCCCCACCCGCCGCTAGTAAATCAGCCATGTAAACCAAAAAACCTGAACACAGTGACTAATTAGAATCAAAAGGGCTGGAATCCATAATGGGCCTCCTTCACTCAAAACACTACTTCTAATTGGCCATAAATAAACCTTGCTGTTTTTGTGTGAGCTGTAAACAGCTGAATGCTTCAATTAAGCAGAAATATACCCGCGCCATGTTAAATGCAGGGTGCTTGGGAGCTGCTGACATATGGATATGATCTGTGCTCGCCCCCCTCTGCTCAATTCAGGCCTATTTTGCAGAGTGCGTGAGAAGCACAGATAATTTCTTTTTCTCTTGCCGGTGTAATATTATAGTGACTCATAAATAAATGGTTACCTCTTTGGGTACTAAAAGTTTTCATTAAAGACGCCTGAGTTTTGTTATTGACACCACGGGTTGCCCGTGCAGGGAAACACAGTAAAATTTATCAGTGCTCTTTTCCTCACCTAATAAATCATCTAAACAGGGCAGACCATATGGCAGATAAGACCTTGGAAATGTGGCTTCGGCATGGCGAAGAGTCAAGTTGCTTGAAATCAGTAACGATCACAGACCCCCTCCTTCTCTCTCTCTCTCTCCCTCTCTCACAGAATATCTCCCAGTTATTTTACACGCCATTTTCTTGTTCACCTTATCACCTCTCTGTCACTTGTTTTTTCTTTTTTTTTCACTTTCCCCCAAGAAGAAAGAGCGAAGCAATTCCTGTGTGTAAAGGACTGGGAGTAGATAACTCTCTCTCTTTCTCTCCCTCTCCTCTTTCTCTCTTGTTTCTCCCTCTCCCTCACTCTCACTTCCACCTCCCCCCTTCCTCCTCCTCCTGCTCTTTCCTCTCTCTCTCTCCCCCCCCCCCTCTGCCGAGAGGGTCCTGGGAGGTGCACAGACTGATGGGAGAGGATGATATATGTAGCGTCTGTGTCCCGGCTCTCCTCTGGCCCTTTGTCATTAATCATAGCCATTAGCTTTTCTCACTGCAGCCTTGTCTGCGCGCCACTATGAAAAAGCAGCCTTTTCTCTCATATCCCACACCAAGAGACGCTGCTTAATACTTCTGCCTCACTGTCACTGCACGGCTGGATTTCCAGCACACGGCAGACAAGCATTGTAACGTATGAAATGGATATTACATCCTAAACCTGTGATTCTTCTCCCAGCGGCGCAGGGAAATATGGGAGGAATTATTGAGTGGCTCTGAGGTAGAATTGATTGTCAATATTGATTTTCGCCGATATACTTTCTCCCTTTCAGCTCTGTGTACCTTTGTTGTTATTTCCTCCTTCCTTTGCACTGCAGTTTCTTTATCCCCCAGTTTACTGAGTGCTAAAATATGCACTGACTAAACAATAATATAAAAAAGAAAGAATACAGCAAGCTACGAATGTGACAACATCTGGGTTTGAACTGGACTGCAGTGGACTCGGCTTTGTTCAAGGCTTTGTAGAGAAAGAGAGAGAGAGAGAGAGAGAGCGAGAGAGAGTGTGTGTGTGTGTGTGGACGGCCAACATGTGAGTTAATGAGAATAAACAGCTGGCCACTGTGGTGACCAACCAGTGTAATAGAGATGTATGGCCACCAGCTCCTGCACGCCTACTCCTGCAATCCCCAAACTGTGCCTGACAGACGTACTAAAGCCTCATCAGTCTAGTCCCAGTCACACCAAACACACACACACACACACACACACACACACCCACACACACACACACACACACACACACACACACACACAGTCTACATCCATACTACTACATTTTCTCAGTATCAGTTTTAATCCCTGTCCACAGGAACACTTCTGAAAACGCATATAACGTGACCACTCACGTACACTGGGCATGTGCGAGCAGGTGTACACAGGAAACAGTTGCAGAAAGCGCTTGGCTACCAACGAGAAGCAGCAATGGCGAAAAGTAAAATGCATAATTTACCCTGCACAACAGCTGTTAGCATTGACAACAGGGTCGGCACTCTTGTAATTGATTATCCATGTTGCGTTCTACACTGGTAGCCGAGGTTAATGCCAGTTGTTTTCTGCGAAGGGGGTCATGTGATAGGAGCCCTGACAAATCATCAAAGACCATGTCGTGACCGCAAAGACCCCAATCAGCAAGCAGATGTGAGTGTCTACGTCATTGTTTCCCAGAATCTCTGTTTCTGCTGGTCCAGACTAAAACGCAGCCCTGAGGTTTCTAACCTAAAACGGAACCAGCAGCGTTTCCAGACCTCTCCGTTTTAGCGTGGACGGCAGGTGTACCGGTAGACAGAGTTGATTTGTTTTCAAACGTAAACGTAGTTGTACGGATGAGGCCACAGTCATAGTCCACATATCCACTTGCTCGCTCTCTCTCTCTCTCTCTTTCTCTCACACACACACACACAGGCACAGAGCCAGCACTTTCCACATTAGAGAGTCAACCCTCTTTTTTCTCATTTCCCTAACTGTATCATCCATACTGTACCTAATGAAATGATTGCAAGTAGTTATTGCTGACTTATTATCTAGACACACAGCTTCATCAAAGTGCTGCATTGATTTAGTGGGCTGTGTCGCGGAGAAAACTCCAGGGATATTTCATTTGCCTGGCTACGCCATAATAATGGGACCCATCCCAGTATGCATTATGCATAGATAGACCATAGATAATTCAAACAGGAGGAACACATGCATTACCTCGGTGCTCTAACCTCCCAGTTTCGTACTGTCTATTATATTAGGATGTGGTGGTGTTTGTGTTTGCGCTGCACTGGGATCCCATTACGGTGAAATGATAAGAACCCACAGTGCAGCTGGCTACATGTACAAATTTGTGTCATAGTTTTCAGCTTTGATAAATCCCAAACACCTTATTCAGCAGGTTCTGTGCTTCCTCTCATTTGACGGTGTTTTGTCCTCACAAAGCGAGAGCTAGCTCCAGGTGGCTCTGTGCCTCCCCCCAGGGTTTGCGGAGCGAGATAAGCGTTTGTCTTTCCCATCCTAAAGTGGCTCCCGTTAAGCCCCATACCTGGAAGATGACTGATTTTGACAATGCAATTTACATCTCTGTATAAAACAATCTCACACTGCGCCTGCCGATTTACACCGGATTAAACTGTTTGTCTCCGTCACGTGGGTAACCACACAATCTATCAGGGCCTCTGTGCCTTTTCCAATACCACGGTCCCGCTCCTGTCCCTCGAGAGCAGAAAATTGATCCAGAAAGCCGAGTGAGGCCTCCCCCCCTGTAAAATTGCTACAACAGCTTTGCAGGACCTACAATTATAGAAACATGCAGATGTCAGTAATTTCAATAAAACTGATATGGTAGTAATGAAAACATCTGACTGAGGGGGCAACGGCTCCAGGATTTATGGCTGCATTAGAGGGAAAAGGCTGAGGTGACAGTTTTGCGGCGTTGCTCGACACTCCCTTGTTTCACACGCATTAAAGGCGCAGATCAATTAGCGCCCGGCGCTTTAAGGCTTGCCACAGACAGTCCTTTTTACGACGACATGAAAAATGCATGGGTTTCTCTGAGAGATTTTGGAGCCATTAGCTGTCCTCGTCCTCGCGTGTTTTCATGTACGCGTGCTTTTGCAGTGATGTATGACTACACAATGCCCAAAGCTAAAGTCTGTCTTTATAATCACTGAACCATGACATTCCTTTTCCGTCTTATTGTCTTGGCTTGACATTTTAATGAGTGTAAACGTTGTCAAAGTAAAATTTAAGGTCAGAAGGTCCCCTTTGGAATCAAGAATATTGTTGCTATGCTCTTAGAGAAACCAAGAAAGCTTCAGCCAGACTGCAGGAGCAATATTTTATGGCCCCGTAGGTGCTCTAGTATTAAATATACTCCAGTAAACCGTTATTATACAGAAATCCCTACTAACTCAAACCATGTAGCTGGAGTCAACCCACTCACATCAAAGTACCTTCACCCATCCATTATTGTTCTCCTATGCATCTCATGGTGTCTGAGTGCTGCCTCTCCATTCCCCTCAGGTGAGTCATTGCAGGGCCTGTCACCCGCTCTGCTCCATATGCCATATGTCTAATTCTAATTTAAATGAACATTAAGACCCCCCCCCCCCCCCCCTCTCTCCTTCTATTCCCTTTTTTCTTTCTCACCCTCCTTGATGCTAATCAGAGCTAGGAGAGCTCAAATGTTAAAGTAATGAATGTGGTTAGCACCGTGACAGGAGTAAGAAGAAGAGGAGGAGGAGGAGAGGGGTCTGAGGAGTGACGGTGCAGCGCAGCTAGGTGTTCTCCTCGGCGTCCACCGTGTCGACGACAGGGCCGGGTCCCAATCCCATTTGCATAACCCGCTAAAAAGCTATCAGGGTCCGCGATTGATTGAATTTCACCTCAGAGAAGTGCTAATTAATAACGCCATGGATCTGACAGGCTTTATTATGTGCGTGGGACAGGAGATGATGTCTGTATTAGCGGGGTCTCTGGAAGCTGTGGAGGAGAATATAGAATGATGAATTAATGGAACTATGTCCTGGCTCCATCATCATATCATTAGAAGACCATTGATGGTTTCACACTACAGGTAGAAATCTATAACCGTGTAATGGCGCAGTAATGTTTAGGCTTATTGTATCTGCAATGCATCATGGGTTTGGCGCGAGGCTGAAATATTCCATGAGCAGTCAAATGCAAGTGAACCTGTATTTTTGGAATGTTTAGTGGACGGTTTTTTTGTGGACGAGGGAGAAACTTCAACATTTTTCTTGGAACACAAACATGGCTTCAAACTGTGGCCCTTATTTTGATCATAATAATCGGAGTGAGTGTTTATCTATGTTTAATCCACACGGTTGTATTTTCCTGAAATAAAACCATACACGTTTCACACTCTACAACCTCTCTATTGACTCAATGTCTCTCTGGTATTAGCTCATTTTGCTGGGAAATTATCCAGCAATAATTGCCAGTGATCTGTTTATATTATGGATTTGATAGAAGAACCAGACTGAAACAGAGGACATTTACTAAACACTAGCTGGCTCTTGGGGAAGTCATGGGTTTCAGGCAATTCGATTGGGGCCACGTGCTAACTCTCACAATAATATACACTTTACACAGCTGGACAAAGGTTAGAGGAAACAACAAGCTGCGGATGAGGACACATGGCAGACAGTTTTCAAATCATATTGAACTCGTGTAAAGCCTGTTCTAAACCTGCCTGTTATGGAACTGGCTTTTTTTCTCGGCCCGTGGTAATGCTGGTTGCAGCTGAAAGAAACCGTAAGAAACCGCACTAATTGACCGGCTGCAGGACTCAGTCCACAGAAACCTGAAGCTGCACCAGTTTGGTGAAGCTTGATTCAGTTTGGTGAAGCTTGATTCAGTTCACAGAACCTCGATCGAGAGAAGAGTTATTGTTGCCGTGAACGCGCCTCTTTCCATGAACAACAACATCACAGACGAGATGAGTCCCGACCGCCCCTCTGACAGAATGCTGCTCGCCTGTTTATTCAAAGTATATTCCGTTTTGAATCACATGTCCAAATCACACCAAATTCGACAATTAACTTCCTTTGGCCATTAACAATAAACGTACCGAGTGTGAAGCCGATAAGATGAATGGTTATCGAGATACAATGTATGCGAGCCCAGACAGACAGAGGACTTCTGGAAGTAGTAGATTGATGTAGTTCAGTCCTTTGTCCATTTCCCATGTCATTTACAGTTTCATTTGGGTTCGGAGTTTAGAACCAGTTCCCTAAACGTCCAAATAATTTGAATCACATCTATTCAACCTTATCAATTTCTTTTATTGATGCTGGCTTGTTTTTCTGTTTTTGCACATTGCAAAATTGTGATGTCAAACCCAGATGCAACTGGCATCAACAAGGAGTCATGGCAATGAGGAAGGAATGGTCCAACAGGACGGCGTCAGTGGACTCTTTGCACACCTGAGTCACGTGTATCTGTTTTTCTTTAGATAATAAAGCAGTTGATGCAGAAATCCGGTAGGGAATCAATATACAATCCGACTGATAAGCAGAATACATAATGACATTGGTATCAATAAATCTTATCAAGGCTCAGGCCTATATCATCACATCAGGTATAACAGTTTGCTACCCTCACTACTACCTGTTTCCTGTCCTCTCTCAGTTTGCATGTGCCTCTTTGGATCATTACTCACACTTTGTTTGTTACATCTTTGCTGTGTCTTCCCTTTTTTTCCCCCAAATCCAAAAACAAGTACCTCTGCTCATGAATTTTTAACAACGTACAGTACATTGGCTTTGTCCAGTTTGGCAGAGGAGTGACCTCTAGTTAAAGAGACTTGTTTTTCTGTGTCTTCTTCTGGTTTTTGCTCTGTTGAAATCAGCAAGGTTTTCGTGGAAAAGCTCTGATTTGAATCCCCCCCCCCCAAAAAAACCCCGCTCCCCCTAGCCTGAACGATAACGCTTGCGGAATCACTTTGAGACGCCATCGTAAACTGCCCGAGCGGCGCGCTGTGTTGTTGCCAGCAGCAATTACCTTGGTAGAAACAACTTAACTATGTGTAAATGACCACTGCTGCTTGGTGAGTATCATATTTCCTAAATAACTTATTAGATTAAGAGGCTGTGCTGTGAGGAGATTGAAAACTCAGATGGAGAAATCAAGCCAGATTGCGCCGCGTATCTGACCAGAGAGTTGTTTCCCAACTTCGCTCGCCTAATAAGATGAATTCCTTTTTCTTTATAACCATGAACTCTGTTGTGATAAAAACAGGTCTTTGTTGCAAGAGTGTTTTTTCTGCTATGAATTGCCGCTCGGTAGTGAGACAGATACAGTAATATAAACATCTCCCCTTTTTATGCATTTTATTAAGGCACTATATAAGCACACATTAGATACAGCGGTACTCTGTGAAAGAAAGATTAGAGTATTCTCCAGATAAAGAACCCCATTATGTTGGTTTACTACTTATCCAAGGTCATACTGTATACTAGTGGCGCAGTGATGCTTTCATAGTGTTCAATGCTTATTGCTCTAAATTAGCTCCCCTAAATCATAGCAGCCTTTCGGATGGGACGCCTGAGAGTCCTGCATGTGTTCACGCTGTATACACCCCACTATTCTACTTGAAGCAAAAGCGCTCTTCATCACTCCATGAAACAGGGAAATGCCTGTGGGTAATGAGACTGACTGCAATTGAGAATAACTTATGGAGCTAATATTCTATATCTGCACATAACCAGGACTCTACAGGACGTCATAAACATACACTTGGGTGTATTTCCCAAGCATCACTCTGCCGTGCATATTATTTCCCTGTCTGGATTCATGGCGTTGTTGTAATTGTCGGGCTGACTTGATGAATTGCGTTTGATATGTCGGAGCAGATCCTCGCAGGATTTCCTTTCTTCGGGCAGTGTAAGCCATTCTCTATGGCTTGTCTGTGTGTGTGTGTGTGCGACGTGCATTAATGCAATCCTGTGATCTGGAGCCAGGCGGTTACGCTATCACACGAAATGAGAAGTAAAGGCGACGCTGCGAGGGAAGCGCGTTGTCTCCTTGTAAAGGCTCCGGTATCATATCGGGTGTAAATCCTCGCTCAGGACCTCCCACAGAGTCATTTGTCCAAATGAGCAGTAGTCATTATTCTTTAAGCCCTTAGTGGAGCTCATGGATCTCGCAAACAAATAGGTGGCCTGTGACAGAAATGAGGTGTAAGCATTCAATAACACCCCCTCCCCAAACGGTTTTCCACTCCCTCCCTCTTTTGCTCACCACCTTTTTCTCTGTGTAACACAAAGACATGCATAATGTGGACTGCAATCTGATAAGTGTTCTTGCATGCTAGCCCTCCCCTGCTCTATACATCACAACAGTTAGATCGTGTATGTGTGTTTGAGAGAGAGAGGGAGAGGAGAGAGAGAGAGAGAGAGAGTGAGCACATCAGAGCAGGGGGAGCCGTGGCTGGGATTGAACTGAGGCTGTCTGAAGTTGATTAATCGGCTTGTGAGGGTGAGAGACTCCGGGCCAGGCAGCAGGGTCATCCCCGTGGCATGTGATGCTGATTGGCTTTGTCCTGTGCGTCTGCGCTGGAGGAGCGGACATTAAGATTAAGTGATGCTGTCGTGTCGGGGAGCACTGCACTGCATCATTCTGGGAAGAGACAGCTGTGCTGCTTAATCCTTCATCAACCAGGGGAGAGCTGCCAGGGCCCAGATATACAGCCAAAGATAACCCTCCATAACTTCTGCTAAAGATCAGGAAACTTTGAATTCGCATCCATCTACTTGGCTCTGTACAGCTCCCCCCCCCCCCCCACCACCACCACCACACTCGTCTGTCTGAGTGCTTGAAATGAGCAGTCCACTGAAATAAAAGGGAGGAGGAGAAAGTGAAGGGTGGCTGAAGGGAATAATCTAAGACCAGCAGTGGTGCACGACTTGTGTATGGATAACCTCTGGCACCAAGGACGGTGTTTTTGTCTTTGTGAGTGATAGATTCATAATGCAGATGAATTGCAGATACAGTAACCATGTTTGTAGTCCTAATCATTTCATGCAACATTATTTATAGGGACATAACATTTTCTGCACCACTTTCACTTTAAATAAGTAGTAATATTAACATTTTTAAAGTCTGTCAACTCGTACCTTTATCTAAATAGGGATTTATGTCAGAGATCCTACTGAGAAACAGGATGTCTGACTTGTCGTGAGTGTGCGAACTCCCAAGAGCGGCAGGTGTTAAAGCTTGTCACAGTAGTTTTCTGATAAAGGCCGCGTTAGTAACTTCCATCCACATTTCATTCACGTGTCCAGTCACTCAATCATCACGTCTTCACTACCTCTTTGCAAACTTTCTCTTCACCTCAAGCTCTTAAATATTTTTCTTTAAATACAAAACCTCCCCAGAAGAAATTATAGTTTAACTTGTGACTGCTTGTCCTTAATTATTATTTAAATACATAATTGTAGTAATTAAATTGTTTGATTCTAATATGTATTCATCCATTAGAACCGTTGCAAATTGCCTGCTAAATGCAACATGTCACTCCTCCAACCCCGTGCGAGGTGTACTTGTTAAAATGGATTGTATTTACTTTGGGTTTGCTGGAGAGAAAAGCGAGCTTGTGTGTTGTGAGAGCAGATAAATCCTGGGCGGGGGCCCGAGTGGCTGACTGATTCCTCCTGTATGCAGCGATGGGTGGCGTCAGCAGGTTTCACACTGCTGGCCTTTGCATGTTTGCAGCTGGCTTGATGCAGCTGTCAGCCCGTGATTGATGAGTATCATCATTTAAAGTGTAAAAGAAAACGTCTCTGTGAAGGGAGACATGATGAACTGCCGCCTGCTGGCGCTCGCAGAGACACGCTCGGCACTTCCTCCTCCCTCTCCCCCTTCTCCCTGTCTCTCTCTCTCTCCCCCTCTCCTTGTTTCTACCTCACTGCTCCCCTGTCCATCCCTCTATCCTTTTCTCCTTCTCCACCTTATTTCCGTCTTCACAATATCTCTGAGTCTTTTTAGCGCCCCCTCCTTGCTGTCTCACACTTTTCTCCTCTTGCACTCTCTACTACCTCCACCACTTCTGTCCTCCCTCCTTTACTCCAGTTTATTTAAGTCACTTTTGTTGTCACTCCTGTCTGTAAATCCCCCTCTTTGACTCCCTTGCACTCTTCCACCATTCCTGCCCCCTGTCTATTCGCTTAGCTCCGAGACAAGGAGTCCGATCTGTCTCTAATCCGTCCCAGATCATATGAAATGTCAAAATTCATACGGACCTCGGAAGGTGATATATTTAGTCCCTGCCTGCCGCATACCTCCACAGCAACCATGACAGTGACATATTAGTTATGCTGTCTTTTGCAATGTGATATCTTTAAATTTGCCACCTTGTTAAGTTTTGATTAATGCGATTCCATTTCAGCAAAGTAATTGGCTTGGCCCTGATGTGAGCGATACCCGGCGCCGCGCCGGAACAAACGCCGCAACATGGTAATGAGGCAATGAGTTTGTTCTATAGATGCTGGCAAGTGACAGTTATTAATGATTGTTATGATAAACAGACGAGTGCAGATCGGGGGGATGAGTCGGGAAAGGGGGGGGGGGGGGGGCCCAGACTGACAGTTTAAAAATAACGCGCAATAGAAAGTACTAACGAAGTAATACGGTGTTAGGAAAACAATCATGCAGGTTTGTCAGAGGAAGAGGTGTAATTACAGAGCTACACTGGTCGCCTGGGAGGAGCTGGCTTCTAATAGAGCCGGAGGAATATGCTCTGACAGAGGAGAGCGGAATGATATACAACTTTAATTGGAATCATCTTTTTTTACCCCCCCCCCCCCCTTCTCTCTTTCTTTCTGAGAATACAAAGGAGGTCTGTGCTCACAGCTGTGTTATGATAGGTTTGGTCTCCTGTGAAGAGTAGTGACCCTGTGTAAATGGCTGTATAGTACACGGGAACCGCTGTGTTTGTGTGATCTGAACATGGACTGTATAACTGTTGCTCTCCTTGTCTCTGCTCAGTATCAGAGCTTGGAGATGTGTACGCAGTATGTTTTAAATGGTGTGAAGTGATGTAAAACCACACCCATTATAGCCTCGCTTTTTTGTTCCAGAGTGAATATGGGCCAAATGGATTTTAAAGTAAAAAAACATTTTTGCCCTTTCTATTTTTTTTATTCAACAATTTCTTTCTTTAAACCCACATTTCTGCCTCTCATTCGCTTCGGCCCATCTATTCCTCCATGTTAAACGTGTCCGTCTCCCTTCGTCATGCCTGAACTTTTGGTGACACTTAACCTGCACCGGTGCATAGCTGTCATGAAATACTTGCTTTTGGAATGCGATGATCAGATGACTTCGCCGACCTTTGCGTGAACCTTGTCTGGTGTTGATTTAGTGAGGCACGGAGATCAAAGCGATCCTCTCAGCTTTTGTCAGTGGGCGGTGGGTGTATGGGCCCCGAGTGTGAACAAAACCAATCCGACACAACACCGGTGAACCAGCAGCATGTTCCCTGCGCAGAGGTCACCGCAGGATTTCATGTCAAATCTACTTCGGTCTTTTACCCAACTTTTATTGTTACGCTGTCTGTTAAACTGTGCAAATTCATCTTTCCTTAATTACCCTGATGACGCCATGCAGCGAGCAAGTTGGCCGAAGACGGCATTAATCTCTAATTGTGGACACTACTGTTTCCCCTTTTAAGGTGATTACCTATGGAAATAGCTCGGAATGGCCTCATGAATCAACTTATTAAATCAGTGTCAGTGTAACCCTTAGTGTAGGGCCACTATCTCCCAGTCACACTCTACTATCTGCACTATGGTGAAATCGCTAAGTGTGCTGAATGGAGTTTTTATGGTGGTGTCAACAATGGAAGGACATAAACCTCCCCTTCACCAAACAAGTCAATATTTCATTTTCCCTCTCTCATTTATATCTGGGTCTGGCTGTGGAAATTGATTGTGGTTAAATGGTCAGGGAGGCTAGCGGTGATTCAGTGCAATTTTCAAATAAACTGAAAGAGAATTGTCATTCTGTAATGGTTTAGTTGGCAGTAAGTGGCCCGGTTGGAATTTCAGGCCCCTACACTATCCATTATCCAAGTTTTCCCAACACCCTGTCATTGTTGACAGGTGGATTATAATTTTTCTGTGGCAGAACAATTGAAATGACAGCGGTTTAACAAACTTGGATGGGACAAAGGAGACGCGGGGTTCCAACAGGAAATACGCTGCCAACATTTGTGTGCACTTTGTGTTAGGAAGTGAAAAGTCCTGCTTTCTGTCTTACTTACTCGGGAATAAGAGTTTTCCAGATTGTCCAAATATGCACTAAACTGGGCTGCTGTTGATGAATGAGTGGTTCAAACTGTTGCTACATAACTTCAAAACTCCTCTGATCGAACTGGAAAACTGCAAAGCTTTGACAGAAATATCATAAAAATATGCAAACACAAAATACACTTAAAATTTTAAATGTAGTATTATTCAAGCAGTTTGATCCTCCCTGCAGTTTCCATATTACAAACAGCTTCAGCACCAAATCAGCGTTATATATTGGCCGGCTTCCCATTTCCGTTCTGCTTGCTTCTTGGCGCTGTCGTGCAGATTCCCTTCACGGTTCCATTCTTTCTTCCTTTTGAAGGCTGCGATTCCTGGCCATATGGAGCCCATCCCTTTGTCTTGTGTGGGGCTATCACGTCGCAGGGCCTGTGGTAGAGGCTGGGTTAGCGTGAGGAGCTGCTCAGCGACTGTCAGCCCCGGTAGTCTTCTGTTTGTTGACGTGTGAAGCCGGGCAGCATACTGTAGGCCTGATGTTGGAGCTCACTTACAATTAACTTGAGAAGACTCTGACACGGGGCCTTCTGTATCGGTGGGGGAGACAGCTGCGTGTTATCCCATACAGCATAAATCAGTTATAATGTGCCTATTTAAGAGGACACTGTATGGATGTTGACCCGACTTTAGGAGAATGCATGTACTTAAATATAAATATAGTTTTTTGTGTGCGAGTGGAATACGGATGAGTAACTCGAGGCGAAGGACACCGAGGCGACATACGAAAGTGTGGAGAGTGGTGGCGTCTCTCCCGGCTGCACGCTCGCCGTCTCTCTGGGCATGTTTCAACACTCCCCTCCACATGGCTCTGCTTCTCCTCAGCGTCCCCGCTTCCCCACGCTCTGCTCTAACTTCTCAACAACTACAGTCCCCGAGCCCCCGTGCCTTCATAATGAGTTTAGTCAGAGTGATTATAGCTGTACTATTCTACTGTCAGTGATTATTAGACGAGAGCTAAAGCTGAAGACCTTTGTCAGCTATTATTTTAATAGCGCTATTAGTATGAGTCCTAGGTGACCATCACCTTCATCGTTCATCATGAAGCTAATTATGTAGTGCGGATGATGTAGATATTACAGTGTAGTTTATGCTGCAACAACGTCATTGTGAATTGTGTGATCGTCAGTTGCACACATAACGTGACGTCTTGTCTGGTTTGATGCAACAGCTTCTCTGTTTACTCATCGTTATCTAAACCTGAGATCACACGTAGTCACGTCACTGTCTTTGGTTTGTACTGGTATTAATTAACATGTGGTTTTTGTGATCCAATCACAAGCGGACAGCTCTGTGAACACACTCAGATCGGATAGAGATTGTTGTAACAGTGTCAACGCAATTCTGTCCTGGGCCAGCTATGAAGGACCTCCTTCTCAGCTGACGTCCTCTGAGCCGCTGAAGTTTCACTATGAATCAAGCACATTTTTCTCTTCTCGTTGATTTGTTCGCAACCACAATATCACACTGATCACCACATAATGATCGTTACTCTCATTAAATTTAATCAAACCGCTCTCTCTTGCTCTCTCTCTTGCGTGGACACACAGAGAACACACAAACAGAGACACACGCACACAAAGTGGCCTCGGACCCACTTGTGTACTCAGACTGGGTAAAAACAACATAACTTGGTCTTCGAGAACAGAAGTGATGAACGTGTTTATTTGCATATAAGGCGGGGAAGTGAGATCGGATCATGAGACGCACGCGGGGCCACAATACCAGGTGTGAATGCATGCACTCAGAGCTGTCCACTTGTGACTGGATCACAAACACCACATGTTAATACCAGGTGTGTACGGGGCCTTTGTGACGTGTCCTGCAAGATGCAGATCAGACACGGAAGAGAGTGAGCGGGGTTAGCTTTGTCTAGTGGAGTGAAGTGACACCTGTCTCCCACACTGGTCCCAACTCGTGCACCGTGGAGTTAATCCTTCTGTGGAAGCCTGTCACATGACAGAGGAGACCACAGGGGGAGAGAGAGGCCTGAGTGCAGAGAGGGGGGGAGAGGCTTCATTTTTTTCCCAATTTCTTAAGCAACAATAATCATTTATTTTTAAAAAGCCTGGACTGTAATTGAAGACAAAAGTACAGTGATGCTTTTTTTGTTTGAGCCGTCAGCGCGTCTGTGGTTCGTCATCCATCAAAGATATTTGCATGATAATTATCGCTGCTTTACTGAAAGCATAATTGCAACCTGATGTGTTGCCAATAAGCGCACGCTACATGATACACGAGGGCTGGTGTAATGTGAGTGAGATGGTTACAGGATGTGCTGGTGTGCTCTGTCTTGTTGGGGACTGTGGTGAGAACATATTGATGTTGATTGATCTTGTGCAGCAGTGGGTCCTCTCAGGTTGACTCATCTTCATTTTCAGAGGCTATTCTGAACGGCTACAGGACACATAATGCAGCTTAAGCCCACTGTATCGGCTGCATCCATCATGCGCAGAGAAACATGTCGGGCATTTAAATACACACAAAGAAAATATACACACGGGATAATACCTTGTGTAACTTAATGTGCTGCAGTGGATATTAATACTAAATGTTGCCTTTTCTTTTTTTTCCATGTCGGCCTGTTTTGCTTCATCTGCACTGATTTGACTGGGTGAACTTCTTCTAAACAGGTAAGATGAAAAGCTCAGCATGAAACTACAGACAAGCCTCACAGTCACTACGATATAGAAATAGACTTTGAATTCCATAACTCAACCGTCTGGTTCCTTGTTTACTGTACACGGCGTCTTTGTGTGCGTATTAATCATGCTTACACAAGTGTCTTAATTACTCCCATTGTAGCTGCTCCCTCTAGAACCCAGGAGCTGACCTTTCTTTCCCCGTTCCTTGATGCCATTAATCATCCATAATCAACACCGTCAGAGTCAAGGAGAGGGCCACTCAGAGCTGCCCAACACTGCCCACAGAGCTCCGTCACATGCACTCCCAGATCTTTATAAATGGCCCACACATGGTCTACACAAAAAGCACAATCGCACACAAGCGTTAACGCTGCCATTTACATTGGTATGTTGAAGTTGCCCACAGGAAAAGTATCATGGCAGTATATGCGATGACATGCTCCTCCTCCTCCTCCTGAAGGTCACTTTTCCATTAATACTCAGGAGTCAATTGTCTGTCATTCTGATGTTGTCTCATACCCTGCATGAAACTGTAGCTGCATGCCCACGGGCCTAACAAATGGTATTTCACTTATAAATGCGATACTCTGACATTCGTGGCAGGCGCTGATTCATAGCCGTCACATGGCTGATATGTCTGGGTGCTCGGGACGCACAAGGAAGTGAAAAACTATGGTGCGCGGGGCTTTTAACATTTCAGATCTTGTTTAGCCCTGCCAATGGCAGATTGACAAGTGGAGTTCCTGCTGTAGCAGGTAACTGACATGCCTGGCTTCTCCCCCCTGCTGACTGAAAGCTTAATATATCATTTGTCAGTCAAGGATGTGCTTTCATTCAATCATGGCTTGGCACCCACTCAAATGCCAGCCGGGGGTTTCGATTTCATGCAAAACAGAAGGCGAATGCACCCTTAGCAGGCATGTTCTGTCTGTAGTGACGTGTTGATTTCTCAAACGCTGTTGTTCATTAGAGTTGATTAAAAATTGTCTGTCAGCTGAAAAACCCCAACTTTGGTACACATTGTCAACACAACTAGTCGGTGGCGATCAGCGGTGCTGTGATGTTTCTGTAACTCTGGATCATCTTGCATCACTTACATGCAAAAGGACAAAACACCACTTTAAAGTTCTATAATAGTTTTATGACTGCCCACAAATTGCCGTCATAAATTTTTCAGTCTTTTTAATTTACTGCCATAAATCACGGCTGCTGTGGGCTTTCTGCCATAAATGGGATTGCTCCATAGTTCTGGCATGCGGCAATCTGGCTTTGGATCTCTGAAAAACAGGCAGCGCACAAAAGGTAGTGCATTAATTTAGGCCCATAAATTATGCACTTACTTTTATAATGTCAAATCATAAATAATGTTGATGCATTGGTTACTGCAACACATCACCCATAGAAATTATGCATTTGAGATGAATGGGGACGCTGTGATGGATAATGGATCTCAACATCGTGATCTATTTAAGTTCGTTCCCCAGAGGAAATGATGGTGCAGAATTAAGGATACAAGTTCTAGGAGCTGTTTGATATTCATGAAGCGCTTCGTCTAACTTGGGTCAGTTTGTTGTTGATGATATCGCTCTGTAATATTCTGCCACATCCTCCTTTCTTAATGCTGCTCTTCACCTTCCATTCTTCTTTTAGTTAATCGTCTTTCTTGTGCAGGAAAAAAATACCCGTCACAAAAAAACCCCTATTTTCTTAATTAACAATCCAAAACCTGAGCAGGAACAGAAACTACAGCTCTATCCTTGTCTCCTCACGCTTCTCTGAACATGTGCACTCCTACTGTAGCGTGGCCTCGGTGCCAACAGAAATGTTGCCTCTGGTTTTTCCAACCTACTCCCTGGAGTACCAGATGGATGATTAAGTAAGGGACTTTACGAAGGCTTGTGCAAGTGCTTAGTACGCTGAACCCCCCGAATATTGTGTATTATCTGCCATTTGGCGGGATAATATTAGCTGTTCTCCCCGTAATGGCTTAGGAGAAGAATAATTGAATGTGCTCATGGGATGTGGTTCCCAACACTTGTCTGGTTTTAATATTGTACCATTGTAATGCTGAACATCACAGAGTGTTGGCCGTAGCACTGTGAACGCCTCCAGTGCAGTTCCGTGCTGTTATGATCTTCTGGATGTATTAATTATCTGCAGAGACGCTTGTTTGGACAGCTCATTCATTTTTTTTGCATGATTGTATTGACAAGTCTTTCTTAAGCAGTCAAGGTAAATGCCATGATCAATACTGCGGTATTGGCTGGCTTTATCAGGCTAATCCGTGTATGTGAAAATGGCAGGAGAGACTAAAGGGGAGCAGGATCACAGTCACTCTGTAGCATTGAAATGTCCGTTTGAAGATCTTACAGCTGAAAATAAATGCTTCGTGAAATGGCACTCAGTAGTATAAAAATCCCTGATCTGCCCCTTTGTCCAGATCTGCACCAGAATTGAATGGATTCCCTTTTCTGCCCATGTCCTGTCATTCCACCAAGTTCCGTAGAAATCTATTCCGTAGTTTCGGCCTTTGACAAATGCAGTAAACGGACGAGTAGGTAAATACTGCTTTGTTGTACTAAAAGATAAAACCCTTCCGTTTTAGTGAACCCTTCCTCCAAATGTGTCCGTCATTTTTAACTCCCCTCTGTCTGAGAAATGACCATTTATCTGAAGGTTTTAACTGCACACTGAGATCGGTGTTTACACGAAGACACATCTGGTGAACATGACGAAGTTCAAACTGTTGATCATCACATGTTGTCGCAGTTGAAAATTAGTCAGTCTGCTACCGCTTGTAAAGAAATGTTGATTAATGTACGCTGTCCCTAAAAGAAGTCCAGTGAAATGATCAATGGCCATTTTAAACCAAGCAAGTTTACAGTATTGGTTTGATGGTAAACAGGATTAAGCAATAACTACAGGAAGGATTACCATGAATCTTGGTGGAGGGATGTGGCATCGGTTAGGGAAGAACCCATTCGATTTTGGTGCAGATCCAAAAGATCCCTGGAGCGGATCCAGGATCTTTTTTCACTTCCCTTAAACATTGTGAGATTGAGGATTTTTCTACATTTTCCTGAACTTCTCAGAGAATAATTCATGGATCACGATGAAAAAACAATCTGGCTTGTTCAGGGGACTGATATTTATAAATGTGTGGAATTTGGTGCAGATAAAAAAAAAAATCAAAATCTAGTGCTTTGTGGTTTTATACAGGAACTGTTGGGCCTTGGCAGAAGAACTGCACTCTACTGAGTGAAATTATTGTTTTTATTATTTTATGAAAAGTGATCCCATTTTGTTATGGGGGAAGCAGGCCTGCATAACACAGGCAGAATATGATCATGTCCGAGGTCAAATTAAAGCACTGCCTAAGCCATGACATGACTGTATTCTAATAAACGTCATTGAATTTGAGACCAGACAAAGTGGAATGTGCATCAGACAAAGCCCCTGCTTCTGTTATGGTGAGTATAAATCATCTTGATGTTCACATGGTGGTCTTGTGTACACTTTAAATAGAGGGAGACGCCACATCAGCTGCACAGTGAACGTTATTGACCATAGCAAAGTAATTAAACAGTGCATCATGTGCAAAACGCTGCGGTGAAGTAATCCCAACATCAGACGTTTACAGTGAATTGCTCATTTATTTTCTGCCCCGTCGATGTTTGATGCTTCAACACTGACCTCACTGTTTGAGATGTGAGACCTCCGGTGACACAGAGGGAAGACTGTGTTTTTCCCCCCTTCCTTTCAGACAAGAGACAACACCCAGTTTTCAGCAAGTATTTCCAGTTGACCCCATTTTCCTCCCCGGGATAATAAGCTCTGACACTGACAGTAAATATCTCTCTGGGTTTCATTACCCTCTGTTTGCCATCGTAAATCCTTCCGCAGGAGAAAACATTCCCCAAACGAGCCATCCAGGTAGATGTAGTGTTTGTTTGCGTGTGAGTGGCTGGGGTGTGTGTGTGTGTGCATGTGCGTTTGTGCATTAGATCTGGTTGTCTCCGCTAGCCTCCCTGTGTGATGCCACACACACGCACAGATACATGCCTCAATAAACTCTCTATCTTAGAATTAGGACAGGCTTCATATATTTTGGACCAGAAGCTCCTGCAGATTGCACAGTTATAAAGATAAGAACATCTTGTTAGACAAATATCTCATTATAGTGTATTATACAGACTTTATGGCTGCTATTGAAGGCAGTTTATTGTAGTGCGAACTGTGAGCGTACAGTATATCCATGTCTTTCGACCATTTGCCGCCCTTGCCACAAAGTCAACAGACTGCAGGGCTGTAGTCAGCGTCCCTGCCCCCTCGGTTTAAGTCTGCACTTACCAGAACCCGGCGAGGCTGTTGGTCATTCTTTCTCTGAGAGCTGTCACTCTTGTGTGTAATTTGCCCGGCTGAAGAAAAAAAAAAGCCCAACTCAAACCGTGAATAATGAGTGGTTGTTAGCTTTTGAGACAGAACAAGCAAAGCGAAACACAAAACACTCCAGCGAAAGAACTGTAATTACCCACAAGCCTGTGAGTGCACTCTTGGAGGGTTTGTTATTGTGTGTGAATGACCTTTCATGTCTTTGGCATGCTTGCTCCGTGGCTCTGAGTCAGACGGTCGCAGTCGCATGTAATGGCATGGCAATACGAAATAAACCTGTCGTTTACGGATGCTTTCAAAGCAGACGGCGTTCGAAAAATAACTTTATCCTATTTTTTCCATACAATAAAAGTGCACATTCTCTCTAACGCAGACAGAAGCATAATTTTAACAATGGTCTTAAATCTCGCTCTGACTTCAAACGCCCCTCCTTCAGCCTTCTTCAAAAGTCCCAGTCCGACAGCAACAAATGGACAGATTACACAGTGACTACGGGATGACAGATAACGCAGAGCCAGCAGAACTGCTTCTGCGGGAACCTCCTGTTCCAAGCCCCTCTTTGCCACAGACTGACTTTTTTAAGATTTATTCCATCAGTCAAGTAATTAACATGATTTATGGCGCTGGGGTGACTGTTAGTGAGACAACAAAGGGGTCGGGCGGTTCCTCCCCCAAGGAGATGCTATCAGGTGTTTTCTGCTGTGCTTGCAATGCAGTCAGCATGCAGCTGTAAATCCAAGCCATTCTGCATTGAAGAAAGATGACCCCACCTCCTCCTCTCTTTCTCTCTCTTCTTTTCTTCCCCTTTACTCCCCCCCCCCCCCCCCCCTCCTCCCCTTTTTCCTACTCACTCCAGGAGGTCACAAGTTCACAGCTCGGCCTTAACTGTTAAAACCTGGGGGCTGAACTTCTGACCTCACCTAGTGTAAAAGGGAGCGCAGTGAATAGTGTTTATAAGGGCTGCCATTCGGAGGCCAGAGAGGTTTAGTAAAGGGTATAGGGTGAAGCAGTGGCTGGGGCGAGGCCCGCTCCTTTGGCCCAGACACAGAGGCCTTCAATCGCAGTGAAGTGAGTCAAGACTGCCCCTTAAGGCCAGGGGAGAGTACGACACTGGCTGAGATCTGAGGTAGTTTGACTGATGCCTCTGTCAGCACATTGCCTTCTCAGTAACACAGATCACACTATCTGCGAGACAGGGTGACTCACGCGGCGATTAGTGTTTCGCAGCGTCCCCACCAGGGTTAAACACGAGGGTTAATCTGAGTCTCTGCGACAAAGCTTTAAGTCTAATTTTATGTGTGAGGCTTTTCCAGCGAGACGTCTTGATGGCAGTATAGATATTGCCCGGAAGCATTACCATGGTAACCTGTCTGAAAGCAAACATTTATTAGCGATCGTTCTTTATTCATCTGTCAAGTAAAATCCGTAGAACACTCGCACCTTGCTTTCACGAGAGTGGCAGTTCCCACACGTTGTTGTCGCTCGCAGGCAAAAACAAATCCATAAGAAGCGCTCGGCGTAGCCCTGTTTACACACACTCTACTTTTTCCTGTAACCTCTATAAAAATGAAAAAAACACGTTTTCTCGAGGCTGCCTGTTTCCCCCTGTTAAAGGAAGAGGGGGGGAAATTAAATGCCTACAAGCAGGTTTTATGATCTGATAAAAGATGGCATTTACTGTTGACTGATTTACTGCTGCCGAAGTTTGCAAGCGTATTGTAATACTGCATCGGCTCTGCAGCAACATGGTGTTTGTATAGAAAACACCTCGATTTTAAAAACTCTACCTTTACTAATCTACACATTTCCGGGGTTCTTATCTTAACAGTTAATCCACTCTGGTGTCCGCGCTCATTACTTCTCACGTGAAGTGCTCTTTGTCAGCCTGAGAGGCATAGCTGTGTCTATTACCGAGTGACGAGCATGTGGTAAAACAAAGCTTGAGTGATTTATCTTGGCTTTACAAATATTAGTTCAGCTAAGCCCGTATTGCTCTGGTTCTAATCAGAGGGGGCGATCTGTCCTGTAAATGACAGCTCTGAGATCTCATAGAACCGTGTTTACATTTCGCTCCCTGGCTCCTAACATACACCCGTGTTCACAAAACGAGCCTGGCTGACTGGTGAGGAATTTGGGCCTTGCTTGCAACCACAGCACCGTGTGACAGGATTGTTTGCTAATGAGGGATTTATGGCTTCTTGGAGCTTTGTTAATTGTCCATTGTGCTCCTGCTCTGTTGATGCATTTATTTTAATAATACGCTGAGAAGATATTTCCTTCGCCCTTTCCTGTTTCACGGGATATACTTAGCTTGTTAAGTTGCTTCTTTAATTAAAGGGGAGGTGATGAAATGTCAATTGCTTTACACTAACAACCAGGTCATAATCTGTGCAAATGGCCCATGCAGGGTTTTACGGGACACTGTGTTCTTGCGAAGCTTTGAAGTCGCGACAGTGGCAATGCAGTGTGCAATGTCATCTTGAATATATGTTAACAGAGACACATTTGTTTTTAAACCCTTTAAACTGACAATGAAATTACTTAATTGCAGTTACCATCTCAAGAACGTGTCTGACTGGGACATTTTCTTGCTGCTGTCTGATGTCTGAAAGGGCAAACTCCAGAAAATGTCCGGCCCCAAACCGAAAACAGCTTTTGGATGTTTAGTCCAACTGCTCATTACGTAGATATAGTCATGTTCCATTCCAGTTTTGTTGGCTTGGTGCGCTCTCGTTTTGAAAGAGGTAGCGCGACACTGTTTCATTTCCGTCCAAAGATTTCAACATAAAGAGACAGTAAAAGTCATGCAAAAATATCTTGCTTTATTCTGCTGTAGTTTTCCACTTCATCAGTTTTAGTCTTGCATTTATATGTTCTCTCAGAGGGGAGAAGGTCTAATTTGGTTGAAATAACAATGTAGTTGGTCACTGGAAATATTCTCTGTAGCTCCCTTCAGTTTTATTGCAGTCTGCCTGTTCTTGATCTTATTTTCGTTAACCTCTTTTTACTTAAAAATCCATCGTGTTTAATTTATGACTCCGTGTTTGAGGTTGCCTTTGGTCAGTTTTATTTGACAAGCGTTGAAAGGCTGTTATGAGTACGTGGATCTCTGGAGAAAACATGCTGTTGCTTTAAACTGCAGCAGGGATGCGTGGGCTTGGAGTTTTGGTTTGTCCACATGTCGTCAGTAACGGACGGCGCGGCCTCAACAACAGGATATCTGTCTGTGCAGATCAAAGAGCAAGTGTGACCGTGGGGGCCAGAACTTCCACCTCATTCCTTCTAATCTTACTCTCACTTCCTTCCATCCCAGTGTCCCTAATTGCAGGAAACCTAAGGTGAAGGAAGCCTCCTCTGTCAGTGTTGCATTCTTTGTTGTTTCTCCTTTGTGTGCATTTCACTCCTCCCCTCTGTGCCCTTTGCCGGCCCAGTGAACTCTCTCTGCACTTTGACCCCTTGGTCACTACTTCTCAGGCATTTTGCCCTTTGCTTTTTATATGGAACCTGTCCCTCACTTCTTGCCAGTTGCTTGACCCTTTATTCATGCTTCCTGTTTCCTCCCAAGTTATGGAGTTTTACAACACAGAGCAAATAGCTATAAGCTAACCTTGGGGAGTGGTCAGCCAAAGTTCTTAAAGTCAGGAAGTCACGGCCATGTGTGACCACGAAAATCTGTAACTAGCGATGTTCCAGACTTATAAATCCTTTGAAAAACAAATACAAACAACGAATGCCAGATAACTTATTTTATTATTTGTCAGTTATAAGTTAAAAAGCTTGAAACTGGAGTCTTGCATAAGCTATTTTCTGACACAACCTGCAGGTAAAATCTGGAGAATTTGCCTTTCACACATGCACGACACAGCTGGAGGTTCTCATCACAATAACATCAATCCACTGTGTTCTCACATCGACTTCTCCTAGAATTCTACGGACTGATCAGGCGGATACAGGAAATACGGAGGAACTGCTGAGTTCAGTGCACGTCTGAAAGCAGCTATATAGAACTTCTTCTTCTTCACTACTCTAAAAACAGTAGGCTACTTGCCCTCCTCAGTATAGCACAACTGCTGCTTTGGAGCTGCAATGACAAAGGGATTTCTGGGTAAAGAAAATGGCAAACTAATGTGTGAAACTAATATACTTTAAAGACGTGGATATTGGATTGGTACATCAATTTGCGTATTCAGCGATTCCCGACCCTGCATTTTTGGCAGTATCTAAGACATTTCTGATTCTGGTATCAGTATCGTAACATCTCGTAACATTCATGATGAACAGGTGAATAAACATTACATATCTTCAAATTGTTGTTAGAAAGGAGCTTTATTCCATTGAAACGTTCTTGTTAGACCACTTGACTAACGGCTCCTATAAACAGACCGTGGCAATATGTTATAAATATAAATATGAATATATTTATTCAGTCAAAAATACTAATAAATTATACGATGCAATGTTCATTAAAATAGGGCGTGCTCTCATTTAACTCCTCAGCATATTCCCCTGTGTCCAAATACAGTATACAGTGAACCAGAGGAACATGTCAAGTCTTGAATAATAGCCTATTTATGGACTATTAACTAGATCTGAACAGACTTAATGTCACTGCAAGTCTTAACAATGAGATACTGTATATAGTTGCTTGCTATGGAAACATATAAACCAGTGTTGTATTTCTGTGAAATATTCAAATGGCTTCATTCAACCCAGTGTGCATGGTGAATATGATTTTCCATAATCACACACCATTATGTTTTGTTTCTTTCTCGGCATGTGTGTAATATGTGCACTTGTGCATGTGTTTTGGTGCATTCATGCACAGATTTGTGCGTGCCGTGTGTGGGTTTGTTATGAGAGGGTCTGTGTGTGCACGTGTGTCCCCCTCTGTGTGTCTCTGGGATTAGCGGTGCTTAAATGACAGTGTTTGATCAATGGTGCCAGGCTCTGCCCTTGGTTCGTTTGCTTTTTGCTCATCATTACTAACATGGGCTGAAATATCTGGGTAACAAAAATTGATATAATGACGGAGTGTGCCTTATTATCTTCAAGCTACATCAGATTGGCAAACTTCTGAGGGAAAGCAAAATGTCTGGGAAATATTACGAGTCATTTATCAAGTCCCTCTCATTAGCATATTGCCTAGAGAAGCACTAGCAGCAATCTAAATAAAAGTGGCCGATTGGGAGTTGGCTCCATTTTTCTTTTCGCTGAAAAAGCCTCTCTGTGAAGCTTCCGCGACCTTGACTTCAGTGTGGCTTCCCACTATT